>NC_056730.1:591156706-591221706 GCF_019279795.1 Protopterus annectens | reverse complement strand
ACTGCTAGAAATTATCAGAAAATAATGAATTTGTGCTACCTCCAATAGGAAAAATTAAAGGGACAATCCCCCCCCCCCAACAATGGAAATTACAGTCCTTGCTGCAAACACTGCAAGAGCTAACTGTCAGTTCCTCTCCACAGACTGCTAATAGGTTCATAGGTTTATACTAGGCTATCTGCCCTAAGGCATTTATAAGCCTAGCCCAAATTTTTGTGGCTTACGCCACCCCTTATATGAAAAAATACTGTGCCCATTAGTTTGTTGTGCCTCTGTCCAGCAGTGACACAGAGATGATTCCCGGGGTAAACCTACGATCTCCCATCCACAGGTCTAGATTTCTCTTGAACAGAGTCAGCGAGGTGCTCTGCCTCACATGGACCGGGATTTTATTCCACAGTATAGGGAGTCTCTGAGTGATAAATCTATCCCTCCAGCAGGCCCTATTTATATCCGTGCTAAGGTTTAAGTCGCTTGCTCTAGTGGTTTTGCTGGATTTGGATTTTTGAGGTGGAGCATGTCCATTAATTCCGGGTTGGACATGGCCTTGTATGTCAGGCACATGTCACCTCTGAGCAGACGGTATGCGACTGAATAGAGCTGGAGTTTCTTCAATCTGGCAGCATATGACAGATTTTGGAGTCCCTTTATCCTTTTGGTGAGGAACTTTTGGGGTCTCTCCAATTGCTGCAGATGTCGGGTGAGATACATCCCGAATGGAGCATTGTACTCGATCATTGGTCTGATAAGTGAAGAGTACAGGGGAACAATGACCTCACTAGATCTGGATGTGAATCCCTTCATGATCAGGTGGGCAATGTAGGAGGTCTTTCTAACCACTTTAGCAATGCGAGTGTCAAAAGAAAGGCCACTGTCAACCTGGGTCCCCAGGTCCCTGATAACCTCTTCTGTGCTTAGTGGATTGTCACCTATATGGTAGCTTGGGGTTACCTTGTTTTTCCCGAAGGGTATGACTATACATTTTTTGCGTTTAACTTCAGGCCATGGCTCTGGCACCAGCTATCTGTTTCCGTGAGTCCCTTCTGAAGGATATCCTTGTCCGATGCACTTTCCACTATGGCTTCAGTTTGCAGTCGCCTGCAAATTTTGTCAGCCAAAGTCCTCCCATGCTGGCCTGTACTTCTGAGAAGTAGATGCCAAACAATAGGGGGCCAAGGACCGAGCCCTGTGGGACACCACTTGTGACCGCCTTGGAGTCTGACACAGCGCCAGCAACTCTAACCCTGTGGGTTCTGTCCTTAAGCCAGTTTGCAACCCATCTTGTGACATATGGGTTTACATTTAAGCTGGTAAGTTTTTCTACAATACCCGAGTGGGGTATTGTGTCAAGCCTTTGCAAGGTCAAGGTAGGCTGTATGGACTGCCTTTCCCTCATCAATGGCCTTGGTGACTGTTTCGAAGAAGTCGACCAAGTTCAAAAGGCATGATCTTCCCTTGACAAAGCCAAACTGGGTCGGGTCCAATGTCTGCAAGTCCCCTATATCTTTGTTTATGAGCTCCATTATGATCCTCTCCATAGCTTTGCAGACTAGACTTGTTAAGCTTATGGGGTGGTAATTACCAGGGTCCGTGGAGGCGCCGCCTTTGTGGAGAGGGACCACAGTTGCCGTACGCCACTCCTTGGGCAAGTATCCTGTGGTAAGGCTGAGATTAAACAGCTGCCTTATGTGCGGGGTTAATTCCTCATTTAGCTCGTGTAGCACACAGCCGGGGACACCATCAAGAGTTATAATATCCTTTATATCATCCTGCCTGTTTAGTTCACATTCCAATACCAAGATGAAAGGTTAGCCTGTCTGATTCCCTTCTATTGCCATCTTCATAGCATTTAGTGTTGTTACACAGTGCAGTAATAAGATCTTACTAAACAGACCATGTTTGAGACAGATGCAAGTATTTAACAGAGGCTTCACTCTCAAAAGGACTGTCAGCAACAGACAAAACTAACAATCTACACCAATCCACATAAAGTTGCCTTATGCCAAGGCTGCAAAAAAAATAAATAAATAATAATTACCAAAAATTTACAACCCAAGAGGACTACATCTTACTGAAAATCCAACACCATACCACCTTCTGGCACATACTCGAAAAGAATCAACAAATGTTAAATGATCTCAAATCCAGTATACAAAGACTACTCGGCAAACAGAAATGCTTTAGTGATTGGTGATTTGATAGTCAGGCACACTGATCCTCCAAGCACTAGACTGGATAAAGACAGGGTAACAATAAGTTGCTTTTCATGTGCCAGGATCTCAGATATCTCAAGGGTCTTAAAGACCCTTTCACCTAACAGACAAGACTATGACATGGTAATGACCCATGTGGTGGCTAAGTATATGCAATATAAAACCCTGAGAGACATGTTAGCACCATGATGGACACAAATGCAGGCAACACTATGGTCTTGAGTGGAATCCTTCCTTCTCCAAGAATAATACCAAGTTCCAAAGACAGGATTACTGGCTTCAACAACTGGATATGAAGCTGGCATCATTCCAGGTTAATCCAATGTACGCCAGCATGGGATGAGATGCTCGGCAGTCCTACTTGCTTTGCAAAGGATGGCCTGTACCTCTTGTTTAAGGGGCTTTAGCATACTGGCTAAAGCCCTTACTACCCCATAATGCCCTTTATAGGTATAGTCAGCTAATGAACATCCCAATGAAACTAACATATTAAATGCAAAACATGATCACATTAAGATGTTTCTAATCAGCCATTCACCTAAACTCTTCCAGTGAAACACCACTCCAGAATAGGCAAGCTGTTCACAAATACATCAAAAATAGCTGGAATAAGGGTCAACTTGCGATAAAAACTAGACAGTTTATTAAATGAACAGTATCTTAGCACTTTCATCTTCCACATGAAGGCTTCATCATACTAAGATACTATGTATTTAATAAACTCTCTTGTTTTTATCTTTATGTTGGCTCTTCTTTCAGCTATTTTTGGTGTATTTGTTAACAGCTCGCCTATTCTGGAGTGGTGTTTCACTGGAGGCGTTTAAGTGAATGACTGACTGGTTTAACAACTATTTTCAACAACCACAGTGAGGTTACTTGTTTCTGCTCAATGTCAGAAGTACGACTAACAAATTGCCTGACCTTGACCATCTCCTGCATTCAGAACATATCCATATCTGTGTAATTGCTAAAACCTGGTTTAAATTTTCAGAAAGCATTCTCTCCATACCAGAGTTATACAACTACCATGCCATCAAACTTGCTGGCAACTACAATTGTCTCTTCATATTTATTAGGGGCCGTATCAGCTATAGATGGGTCCCCAGAGACCCATAAATAAAACTCAGTGAACTTCAACTCACACTACACAGGACCAACTATAAGTTTACAGCCTCTTACAGGACACCCTCTAAGTCCACTGAAAATCATATAAGGTTCCTAAATGTACTTGACAAAGTCCAGATAAACAAGAACTTTATTACTTGGGAGACAAACTCAATAAACTGATGTACCTAAACTTCCAGTGCAGAATATACCCCAAACTTCTTACATTTAATAAACAAAAAAAGCCTGGTCGAGATGGTTAACAAATCCACTAGCGGATATAATATTCCTGACCTGGTTCTTATGAATATAGCTTTTTTGTGTACTCATCCCCTGGTATCCCTTTCCCTGGTTAAATTAGATCACAAACTGTTTACTTTCATCTTCCAAATCTTTAAACCCATTGAAACCAGTATAACTGAATTCAAGGACTGCAGACATACTAATCTCATCAAATTCTATGATGAAGGTTCAAAATTCACCTTATAGCATTAATACCCCAGACACTGTCATAGCAGTAAGGGCTGGTGTTAGCATTTTGGGGGCCCCTAGGGTCTTTCAATCTAAGTATCATGCTGGCACTGCTGCCCCTCCTAAGCAACCTTTTACTTCATGCTGCAAACTTTTAGGAGTGGTACACACATACTGAACTGTAGCTCAAATGCTCGTACATTATGACAAGCCTATGTACCACACTATATTGGCCTAGCTCTCAAAGAACATTCACAGTTACTGGCATTTAGTTGCAACAATGATACATTACAGCTCTATGTACAGGTCTGTACTAGTGAAATGGCACCCTAGGGATTGCCTACTGTCCCCCCCCCCCCAACAGATCCTACAGTCCTCCACTCTGTTTCCTCTTACACTGGCCTCCCCATACTATGCACATTACTTTTTTCTTCCTTTTCTCACATTTTGCCTTACCCTTCACTTTTTCAAGAAGCCGTAACTTCCTATATGCTCTGAAGAGCATTTTAAAATTTTTTGTATACATTTGCATCCATTGATGGTTTGAACAGAAATTATAGTTAAGGAAAAAAATTCAGTGTTACTGTTCAGGTTTTATTTTCATTGCATCCTTTCAACATAACTTTTCTGACGAAGATGGCACAGTAATAGCCATTTAGGAAACAACTCAATTAAGTTGGAGCACCCAGAAGCCATAAGGGTTAGATGCTAGAGGATGCATTTTAGAACATTTCCCAACTTTTAAATCCAATGGAGTCCCACACAAAAACCATGAGTAAGAAAAGAAATGTCAGACTTTTTTCTTTCTTTCAAGGAAGTCATAAGTTGTGCCCAAGGCTTATGACAAAATAGTAGTTAACAAATTAACAAGCCAATCTTTGCGAGGATACACGGGTCCTGTTTGGGAATACTGCCTGCCTCCCTAACCCTCCAAAAAAGATGGTCACTGCCTATGCATCCCTCTGGTATTAGACTGGGATGAAAGGAGAGGTTCAAATGGTCACAGTCATGTATTTCAAGTGACTGCTGACATACGTACACATAGTAAGCCACCTCACCCCAACCCCAAAGGCAGCAACCTGTACACGTACGTGCCTGATGTGTGATTGTGAAGAAAGTAATGATTACAGTACTGTGTTCAACTTGTGCTCCTAGAAAGTACACTGCCCCGTACATGTTGTACTGAACTTCTTTGTACACCTCTGAGCTCTGTGGAAAAAGTAAAACAATGACCACAATATCCTCAGCCCAAACACAAAGTGACCTTCTGCTCACAGCACTAAGATTTGACTGTGGTTAAAATTAAAGTAATAACCACACAATCCCCAGCCCTCCCTATATAACCTGCAGCGGTTTCTGTACACACACACACACACACACACACACACACACACACACACATATATATATATATATATATAGACACAGAGACAGACAGACACACGCAGACAGACAGACAGACACAGAGACACACACACCCTAGCCATGCAGGGCTGGATTTGGAATGGATATGGCTGAAAGCCAAGGCCATTATTAGCTTTACCCTAACAGGGTCATATCACAGCCCTGTTCTGGTTAAAGAACATAATCAGAAAATTAATGCATTGGGGGTGTGCGGTTAAGATACCAAGAAGTTAACAGCACAAAATGTGTGCTCTATTTATATTTGTTCTGACATTTTTTTCTTACAGTTTCAATAAATCTGATTATTTCTTTTTACTCTACAACACTCTAGTGACTTTTCTGAAAAAGAAATATCAAAGTTTTTTTAAGTTTTTTTTCTCTTTATTCTTGTCAGAAATTCTACAGATAAATAAAGCAATGAGTCACTCGAAGACTTCTCTTCAAGACAGTACAATGAAGAAAGTGCTACAAACAATTCCAACTAGTATACAAGGCCATTCCTATTAAAATGGACAATTTGGAGAATAAAATGGATAGCATGAAGCAAGAAAGTAAAAAAGAAAAAAGAACTGGACATCCATAAAGAAATAATCACAAAACACTCAGATCAAATCTCAGCCACTAAAGAAGCAGTTAATGACATTGATGATAGACTGAGAATGAAAGCCAGATCAAATTTCTATTAAAACAAAACACCCTACTTCTGGAAAAAGTAGAGGATTTAGAAAGTAGATCCAGACGGAACAATATCAGAATATATGCAGTTCCTGGAAGAGATTTGTTAATGATTATACTGCCACAGTAATTTCTAAAAGGAAAGCATGTGCTCCATTAATCAAAAGTTTGAAGAAAGCTGACACAGTTCAAATAATCTTCCCAAACAGGATAAAAATATTTCTCCCAGAAGGTCAAACAACATTTAATAACCTTGAAGAAGCCTTAGACATTGCAAGGAAAACAACCTTTTGGATAAAACTGAAGAAATGGAAAGGTCTCAACCTAGTTTGAGAAGACAAGCAACTAGAATTACTTTGCCCACTAAAGATAAAGACAGTAAAAAGTTTAAATTAACTGTTTTTTTTTTCTTTTCTATGCCTTGACACTATGCTGAATACTGGCCTCTTGCTGTTGAAGGAAAGTGCCCATAAAGTAATTTTGTAATTATTTATTTTTCTCTTTCTTTGTTAAGTTTTCCTTTCACTTGCATATTTAATTTTCTTTAATGCTTTCTTTACGTAATTCACTTATCACCTTTTATTATTTATTTATTATTTACTGTCCATTTACTATTTTTTATATGTATGGGGATAACAATATATTTGTATATGGTTATTAGCCTTGTTAATTGTATCTTTTTCTTCTTGGGAGGGTTATGGTTTTATGTTAATTTAATGTCTGTTCTCTTCTCTGTATGGATTGCATTTCATACATAGCACTTATTTCCATATTTTATCTTTACTTTAAATCTTTTATCTTTACTTCTTACCCGTTTCCCTTTCTTTACTTATTTTTGATTTGATCTTTTAGTTAATATCAGTCTATATTACAAGTAATTTAATGGTGTGGCTGGGTTGTGGTGCATGGGAATGGGAATGGACAGTTTGTTAACGGATTTCCATTTTGTACCTTAGTTATTAATGTATTTATATACTGTGATTTAACCTGTATGTTTTTTTCTTTCTATATTTTATTTTGCCGTTATCTGCATGAGATATCAACAGCTATCTATTTTACCCAAGTCCTGCTTTCCCGCTAAAATGCTTGTAAGACTATTTCAACTCCTAGGAGCCACGAGTACCCAGTTTAGTACATATACAAGCACAGTATTTCTGTCAGTTCAGAGACACAGAGAAAGCAGACTGACCTTTGAACCTGTACGATTTGCGCTGTTCAGAAAATGTTGCAATGGAGCAATGTGAATCTGCAGACACATTTCATACCTAGTACAAAGTCTTCATGCAGGTTTTTGATATACAATTTTTCATCTTTATGATCTCTCATTAATAATCTGTTAAGCATAGATATGCTTGTTTGTAGCAGATGCATAATTTTCTAAAGTGGAATAAGTACTTGGATGATGCTGCAAGTTGAAATCACTTCAACTATTTTAGTTTATGGCATTAATATCAATAGGAATTGATACATTCTTTACTTTGTCTTATACACCTTATAGATCATATATGATGGGATATATTTGTATGCAGCCCTATTCTTTGGATTATAAAGATAATACAGGGATCTGACATACTTATGTACACACTTTAGCACAGGTGGCACAAGAAACGTTTTCATCAGTCTTTTCCTTGTATTGTTACCTTTAACAACTCATTTAAAGAGAATTTCCTCAAATTAATTTCAAATTATTGGTTAATCCTTTTACTTAAATTTTTGGCATATGTGTTAGGCTTGATGCAATGAGCCAGATACGGAGATGCAGAGGTATTAGTCATCTCCTATTAAATACTAAATGGACTGTATATGCATGTTTATAAGTGACTGAACAATTTTACATATTTGTGTAAATGAACCTCTCTGTATATATAATTACATACATGTTTAATTTTCACAAAATATACATACTATTAAAAATCTGTTTTGTTTGTGGATTTTAGTATCAGAACTGCCATAAATTATTTTTGTAGAGTTCAAATTAGAAAGTGATTTGTCCATCACCAAATATGGGGATCTTGATTACTCTCTAGTTAAATGCTTTAACTGCCTTTGTATTACCCCCTCATCAATATCAGAACTTAGCAACTACTTTTACAGTAGTTTTTCATGTATTTTTCTGCTAGAAAATAACCTATTTTGAATGGATTGTTCACAATAAGTCAGTTGTGAAGAATCATTTCTAATTTACATTTAGACAGATATAGGAGTTGCACATTATTGGTAGGATTATGGATAAACAAATATAGAAATAGATGTAATTCTACTATATATCTACAAATCCTGACATTATATACATATATACATATATATATATATATATATATATATGCTTTCCACATACAAATTCTAGTTATAGATATTTATTCCTTTTTTGAGGAAAGTAGCTTCATCTTGTTGGGTCATGAAAGTTATGTTTGAAGATGTTTTAAAGACTGAGACTTTTAAAAGATGTGGTTAAGCGCTTTTGCCCTGTGGTGGAGTCTTTTTTGTTGTGTGTATGTGTGGGTGGGTGCCTCGAGTTTGACTGCTGTGTTACCCTTGCTTTACTTATTGGTTTGTCTGCATCACTACACTTCAAAGTTCACTTTTAAAGACTTACTGTTAATTGTGGCTCATATCTACAGTTGCAGCAATGGTTGAAATACTAATAATGTTTACAGTGGTCAACTAGTAATGCTCCAGGACATGTCTTATGAAGTAACCCAGAAACCTTGTGGTTTACTTCTATAATTGTGACATTAGTTATTATCAATTTAATTGAAATACTGTCTTAAATGATTTACTAAAAATACTTTATCAAATTGGTAGTCATTACTATTTTATTGCAACTGGTCTAAAGTATTGCTAGTCAAATGTTGCAGTGCACAGAATTTAGGTTTTGTAATTTTTACAAAATTTGCTTGTAAATGTAATGTGTAATGATTTGAATATAATAAATCTTATCCTATTTGACCTTTTGTCCATAGATCACACTAAAATATATAAAATATAAAATATATACTCATGTGAAAAATGTTTCTATCATTATTAGTTTTGATATAATTTGCTTTACTAAATACGTTTTCAGATCTAGTCATTTATTGTTTAGTTCATAACTTTTTCAATTTATCTCATTAAGAATGTGTTCCATCATTTAGTTATGTAATTCTTAGATATTTATATTTAATAATATTAAATAATAATTACAATAGAGAAAGATTCCAAGAGCAGAGGTTGTTTATTAAATTAATTCTATTACTTAGGTTATTTTTTTGAGGTAGTAACATCAGGTAGTGGTTAGAGATTTAGGGATGACTGAGGGCGGTTTGAATGATTTTTTTTTCATCAAACCAGGAACAATTCATTCTGTGTTAGGGAATGTAAATATTTATTTTTTTTATTCTGCTGTTTGAATTGATTTTTATGTCCATAACAGAATTTACTGTACTCAAGTATAATTTTATGAATGTCTGTTTTTAAGTGCATTTTATTAAATGTCAATTATCTTAATCACCCTATGAAGAGAGGAAGTTTAAACACTGAAGATTAAATAGAATACATATTTTGCAGGAAACGCATCTAATGAAAACGACTTAGAATTTACTTTAAAGATTACTCAATACTTGTTGACTCTCATTTTAACTCAAAGAGAGGAGGCACCATCATTTTGCGGAAGAAAACATTGACAATGCCCAAGATAATTGATATACACTCAGATAAGAATGGAATGTTGAGTATAGTGGTAATGGACATAAAACAAAAAAAACTTGCACATTTGTGAATGTATATTGGATCCCTGGAATTGGTTCTAAAGCTGCAAGAAAATACACATCATATCTTTATATTCAAAGAGTGAAATCTTACTATCTGGTGATTTTATCTGCAAAAGACACTACCAAAATAGGAAATCTAGTTTATCAGCTGCAGCAAAACAATTACATTTCTATATTAATTCTTCAAGCTTAAAAGACATATGATATAAAATTGCCAAAATCCTTAAACTACACCCATTATTCATACAGATTTGGCACCCACACAACTACTGACAAAGTTGTTACTTCTTTACAGACAAAACTGATGAAGTCTTAATTATCTCATGTGCATTATTCGATCATAATGCCATTGTGTTTAAATTTAATATTAAATATAAAGATCTAATCTTCTGGCAAAAAATACCAATGTACATTGTCAAAATCAATTCTTTTAAAAAACATCTTTAAACCCATTAAACTTGTTTCTAAAGTTTAATGATAATGGTAGTACATCTGAAGCCGTTTTATGGGACTCACTGAAAGCATATCTATATGAAAGAATTAAAAGGTAGTATCTTAAGAGAAAGAAATGGGATAATGAATTAACCTACAGACTAAAAGTGAATACTTTAAAATTAAACTTAAAAAATACTGATGTAGGTTCAAATTCTGAATTGAAAGATTTTAAATATGTACAATTATTAAATCATAACGTTTCAATAAATCTAGAAAAACAAATTACAATCATACTCCATTAATACAATGAACTTACACAGATTAGCTATCAGATTAAAAGGACTAAACAACATTAATCATATTAAAAAATACTTATAAAGAGGGAAGCAACATAAAAATGTAACAGATTTAAAAGACATACTAGAAACTTTTAGGAAGCACTATGAAGTAATCAGTAATAGTAAACCCCCTTTAAGGAGTAGTGATTTAACTGATAAATTAACTAAAGAACAAAATGCTAAATTAAATAACATCTTTTAAAGAATTAAAAGAACAAATTAAATATTTAAAGAATAATAAAGTTCCTGGCTTGAATGGAATAATTTCTGAATTATATAAATTATTACCAGATTACACATTCAAAATTTTGGTGAGAGCATTTGAAGAAATTAGAAATAACTCAATTAACTTTCCCTCAGAAATATGCAATGGTCTCTCTCATTTTGAAACAAGATAAGGGTCCAACATTATGCTCTTCCTATTGTCCTCTTTCACTTTTAAATGTTTATAAGATCTGTACATCTACCTTTGCAAAAAGACTAAATCAGATCATGTCAAGCCTAATTCATGAGACTCAAACAGGCTTTATTAGTTCAAGATAATGTCATTAAGGCTTTTCTCACTGACTGATATAGCTAATAAGAAAAAGAAGAAATTTAGACCTAGACAAAGGTTTTGACTCTCGATTGGACATTTTAAAATTCTTAAATAATATAATTTTTCGGCAAAATTCATAGAATAAACTATATGAGAATGCTGTTTCCTTTGTTAAGATTGTATCATTTTGTTGAGTCCTCTTAAAGTATTAAAAGGTACAAAACAAGGTTGCTCCCTATCTCCTTCGCTGTTTGCCTTATAAATTGTACCCTTTGCAAATTTTCTCAGAGTAAATTCTAAGATAAATGGATTCTCTACAGACAAACTGTTGCTCCAAAATACAACTATTTGTGGATATCCTATTAACAAGTGGAGACATTGATTCCTCACTAGATCACATTACTGAATCTTTAAAAAGTTGAGAATAGTTTATGTTTAAATTTTAACTACAATAAGAAAGATACTTTATTGATAAAGAATAACCTTTTTAAACATTAGGAGATTAACTGGGAGAGTAACCAAATTAAACACTTAGACGTCATCATAAAACCCAGTTGGTATGAGGCAGTAATAACGAAATATAAAATTTTAATAGACACAACAAGGAAAATTACAGATAATTGGAATAAAATGTTCGTCACAATGGATGACAGACTAACTTTGATAAAAATTATTATTTTGACATAAATTCTATTCCTCACAGTCATTGATTATGCTCCCTTCTAAAAAGCCGATTAAGCAAATAAATTCTCTATTACTCAAGTTTTTGTGGCATCCCCAAAAACCAAGAATAGCATGTTAAAAGTTGAGAAGGTGGAGAGATGGGTTTTCCTAACATTGAATTATATGCCAAGTCCATACCTCTCAACCTGGAAACATCAAAAATCTGGACAAAGGCCCATGAAAAATAGGTACAAATCTGTATGTTGATTAACAAACTTTGCATACATAATTATGTTACCCCGTCCACTCCAGTGGAATTGTGGGATACCAATTTTTAAACAAACTGAACAGACAACTAAAATATGATAATGAAACACAAAATAAGCAGAACAATAGTGTTTTATTTATATTAATATTTGCACTTGTGCAAAACTAAAATACAATTTTCTTTTATAAAAAATAACTAACTGCGGCTGGCAGTCTGAGATACGAGATATAAAATTATGCATTGCATCAAACGTCAGTAATGGATAAACTGAAATTAACATCAGCAGAAGCCAGAAGGCACAGATACAGCTCCACAGAATTTAGTTATCGATTGCAGATATTATGGCTTTGCCTCTCAATCTGTTAGAGCAAGAAATCTAGACAAAGCCACAAATAATATAGGGGACCAAACAAAGGCACAGAAATACAGGGACACTTTTAAATACTGCTCTATCAAATAGATTGCTATGGACAGAACAGATTTTCTATAGCATAGCATGAATTTTCTGAAGGATGAAGTCTGAAAACAAATACAATGTCTGCTGCCTGCCATTATTTTCTGACTTCAGTTTAGTCCTCAGAGGTCTCCCACTGCTAGTGATTTGCCAGAAAACTAAAATTTTATGAGAAACGGACTCATAGCAAAAAGCCAAAAGCTTAATTTCTTTCTGTAGTTTCAAGTATGCACAAGCATCAAAATGAAACATTTCACCCAGCGATCCATCCCCTTGGTAGCTTCCAAGTGTGCACATGTACCAAAATGAAACATTTCCCCCCAGCGACCCATCCCTTCAGTAGTTTCCAAGTATTCACAAGCAAGCACCAAAATGAAACATTTCCCCCAGGCTCCGTTTTTATCAGTTTCTCCTTAATTCTAAATGTAAACTACATTTTAATATGGTCTTGGTAACCTCAGCTTTTGCATGGCAATCTTGATACACTGCTGTTTAAAGTTGTTGGATTGCTAAGCCATTGTATACGTATAACTACACTTACAGAATTATTTTCTGGAGTCCATATTTGGTGTATGAGAAGTTGGCAGCCATGTAGTGTGACTTACCGTTTTCCACCAGGAGGTATTACAGAATAATTTCAATATACAAAACACCGTAAGCCAATAAGATGTCAAAAAGTTTGCATTATCACAACTCATCATAAAAATTTAAAATAATTAAAATAATTAACTTTTATTCTACTGTATTATTGCATATCTGCAGCATTACATTCCATGATGCACTTTGTTATATGACTCACTGTTACCATTATTGTCAAAAATTATTGCTGTATAGCCCTACCATAGATGTTACTGGTCCAATTTCTAAATGAAAATTGATTCCTGGTCTAGCCGATCCGTTTTCATAAGAAATAACTGTCAGTATAATGTGTGTGTGTGTGTGTGTGTGTATATATATATATATATATATATATATATATATATATATATATATATATATATATATATGTATATATATCGGCGGCCATGGTGGTGCGGAGGTTCTCTGGTTCAATTCTCAGCTGGGGTGCCTTTTATGCGGAGTCTGCATGTCCTCCCTGTGGTCGCGTGGGTTTCCTCCCACATCCCAAAGACATGCAGGTGGACTGGACACTCTAAATTGGCCCTAGGTATGAATGTGTGCATGTGTGTGCCTTCTGTGGAAGGTTGGGCGCCGGGCTGGCAACTCGGCACTGCAAAACTCCACTGCCAATCATGAGCGGACAGATGAACCGCTGTGGCGACCCCTAACCGGGAAAAGTCGAAAGAAGAAGACATATATATATATATATATATATATATATATATATATATATATATATATATATATATATACACACACACACACACACACACACACACACACACACACACACACACACACACACACACACACGCACACAAATCCACAAACAATTATACATACAAATGTCTCTCTCTCTCACTCTGAATACTAAGCTTACAACAGTAAGCACTTAAATAGCGCTTGCAGACAGCTAAGTTACTTTTACAGCTCAGGAAATGCTGAAAGTTGCTCTTAAAGATAAACAGCATTAATTTTTTTCTAATAGGATCACTGCTGAAAATGCTCCAGCATAACTTAATATTTTAAATGATGCACTGCAAATATAATGAAGGCAGAAAGGCAGGGCATAGCATCGTAAAAATTAAATTACGTGACTTATCGACCCAAATGATACCTTTCAACTGTCAGTGTACCATAGGAATTGTGCAATCTGGAGACTGCTAGCAGTTTTTATTAGGCAATGGCAAAACCTAACCAAGTTTTGGTAATCATTTAGAGTTACCACTGAATCAAGTTTGTGGTCAGGTTACTGCTTGGGCTCCACTAGTTTCAAATTAAATAAAAAATACTTGATAGAAGTAGGTGGAGATAAAAATGTAACCCTAAGTGGAAAATTCACAATGCAAATGAAGTAATTATGTTGTTCTCAACTACAGAAGATAGATTCTGTCACTCGCCTGTATGACATAGAATTACAAGCACATGACACACACGTTTAAACTTTAAACTTCACTCCCCTTGGTTGCACACACTACTTGCACTTGCTGCGGGTGCGGGCTGGGGTACATAAAACGTCCAAGTCCAGTGCCAGATGGCCACAGTACTTGCTACTAGTACATAACAATGTTGAACACCAGTCACTTGCAAGCCCACAACACTCATATCTCATTCTCTGACAGACATTTTACTGCTACAGTTTCTTATTTAAGAGCATCATTCTGACCTCTTCAGTGAGGAAGAAAACATGTGGAACAATAAACAGACTTGCTCAAGGATATTATTTATCAACTGTACTACTAGGCTACTATTAGGCTACTGGCAAAAGTTTAACCTTGAGCCTTGGCAGGGCTTACAGGTAAGCAAAGTACAATTATTATTTACAACTATGATTTTTAGACAAACGGTTAGGAAAACTTTTTCTAAGCTCATAGTATAGAACGTGCCCTTACTTTATAAATGATATTCCAACTTAGTATTCATAGTGCACAAAAGTAAAGACAATCATTTCTTCATTGAATTTCTGTAAATCTTACAAATATTTGCCCCATCTCACAAAAAAACAACAGTTTCAGAATATAACAAAGCCTTTCCCGTCAACTCTGTTTAAAATCCTGGATTTTGTTCTTAAAGTGTATCGCCACTTTCTGAAGCAAGTGTTAAGTAGCAAAACCCTAAAGTTCATTATAACCTGTACACCTTGTACAATACCAAATTACACAGTTTGGGTGCAAAATGTAGGTCATTTTTAATTTTTATTCTGTTGACAAGTATGCTCCCAGAAATGTTGCTTGTAAATGAAAACTGCTATCATGATATTGCTAACGAATGAACCCACACCACCTCACTACCTAAATAAAATGTATAGGTGGCTGTATTTTTATAAGGTCAGTAGGGGTTTCTTACTTCCTAGGAAGACAACTTGCATGTAGAACACTTTTAACACTGAAAATGAACACAAGAGTATGCAGTAGTGAAACTATATTATTTTTGCTCACACCAAATGGTTTGGATAGCTCTGTAAAGTAAATGCCCAGCACTTTGTATGAGATCATTTTGGAAGTGAGAAAAATTGACTAAACAGTGAATAATATGCTTCAAAATGTGAGCAATACACATTAATCTTGTAATACAGATACAAAATGTTTCTGCCATTCTTATGGAAGAACCACTTGGAAAGAATATGGTACACCTTCAAATGCAGCTCCAAACAGGGCTTTAAAGCAGGTCTCTAACAAAAGGATTACAGCAGACTACAAGTTCAGGAAATGGGCTTACATCTTGGTGTTTGTCAGTTAATTCTCTCTCTGTTTCTGCATAAAGTGGAAACATGCTTTTATTCAGCACTGATTTATACCAGCTCTGTTTTTGTACTTACACCATTTACCAGGAAAAACCTTGGCATACTTTCTTATATATGGTGCATTAATAAAGTACAGAAATAACAAGTACTCAGCTGCTTGGGTAATGGATGAATCTGTAAGGCTATTAAGCTTGGATTCCAGAAGGTCTGTGCCACCATCTTTATTTAGCTTATAAACTGTATGTGCTCATCTCAGTGAGTTTACAAAGAATGAAATAAATTTGTAACACTGTTGCAGTAGTATGGGCTCTCAGTCTCAACCTCAAAAAAAAAAAAAAAAAAAAAAAAAAAAAAAGCTGCATTGCATTTTTGCACTCACTTCTTTTGTTTTAATGAATACTTTCATTTACATATGGTATGGTGCCTGAAGTAGCACGGAAAAGAATTGGGTCTGGTGGTACTGCTGGCTGGCACTGGTGATATTATACTTTCATCTTCTGAGTTTCAGACTTTGATTTCTTCAGTGCACTGACAGTCTCTGTCACTGCTCTGCACTAATTAACTACCAGCCGCGAACGAACAAAACAGGAATGGCTTGCTTGCCTAGCTGCCTGCACATGTACTTGTTGGGAACATAAAAACAGTCAGTAGTACACAGCCCCTCAAGCCCAGCCATATTCTGACAGGCTGGCAGTCCGCTCACGACACTGACATCATCGCTCGCGCCCTGTACGTGATGACATCAGCAAATTTTTAAAAAAAACACTGGGAAATTCGGAAATTAAAGGTGCCACTCGGAAATTCATGGCACCCCAATATTTTGACCTCAAAACCGATGAATACCAAGGAATTCGGTAAGGTTGAGAGGTATGGCTAAGTCGGCTATCTTAAAATTTAGGAAGCAACTGGTTAAACACTAAGTATACCTCAAAGTGGAAAAATATCCATAAATTAATTCTATCATCAATCAATATTCCAGGAGTAAATAAACTCATTCTCTGATGCTGACAAACTGTATCTGATCATTAAAGATTTCTGTGCAAGTGTCAGAAAATAACCTCCTTTTGCCTTTGTTAGTTACGTTTATCTAATTTCAAAAAGGTGATGTGTAGTAATTACCTTGTTAAAAATTTTTTCTAATGTTTCCCATAGCATTCACTAATGGCTGCCTTGATTCATTTAATTTAACTAAAATTCTAGAAATAGAAGAAAATGGTCTAAAATTTTGGCATCGATTTTAAGTAACAATTTTACATAACATTAATTTCCTCCTAGCAAGTTATAACACAAGTCAAAACAATTGGTTAAACACAGATATTTAGAAAGTTCATTAGTAGTAACATGCAAACATGAACTTGACGATAGTACCAAAAAAAAAAAAGAAGTTATATACTTACCATAAATGTTCCATGTGAGTTGTTCGTCTCGCATTCATTCTTACTGATGGGTTCGGAGCCGATCCCTTGTCTCCGAGTCGGCCTACTACAAAGCTCAAGGTTTTTAAATGGCTCGAGGCCAATTCCCTATCCCATGATGCACCTACGGTTACCTCAGATCTTGTTTGCTGCATATAATACCATATGTCATTCTAGGACTCCATAAGAGAATGTATAGAAGGGTTAAGTAACCAGGAAGGATCTAGCATCTCGGTCTTCTAAAAGCCCAGGAGGGGGCAGGAGGGAGGGAGGGAAGAAAGAAAGCGAATGAACAACTCACACAGAACGTTATGTAAGTATGTAACTGCTTTATGTAAAGTTGTTCTATCTCGCCGTTCATTCTTACTGATGAGTAGCTTCCCAAGCACCATCTATCTTGGGTGGCTCACGGGAGTATTTTTCAGGACAGTGGAGCCAAAGGAGGCCCTGTCAACTTTGTAATGAGTGATAAGGTATGAGGACTTGACCAAGTGGCTGCTGCACAAATGTTATCAATAGGAAGTCTGGCAGAAAAGGCAAAGGATGTAAAAACTGCTCTGGCTGAGTGAACTTGAATTTTATTATGGCATACTGGCAGCTGAATAAGCAAATATGATACAATCAGATAACCATTTAGACAGTTGTTTTAGCCACCAACATAGAGTCTGAAAAGGAAACAAAAAGCGGTTCCATTTTCCTAAAATCTTTTGTTCTATCCAAGTAAAATCCGAGTGGTCTGTGAACAAGTGCTCCGATAAAAACGGTAGGTTGTGATGGCTACAAGGTATATTTTTCTGAGTTTATTATAATGCCCAGCTGGCTGCAGAGTGACAGAGTGGAGTCCCTGGCTTGAATGAGTTGATGCCTGGTGGTGGCGATGAGGAGCCAATCGTCTAGGTACGGAATCCTAAATGTCTCAGGTGAGCCGTGACCACTGCCATACATTTGGTGAACACTCTGGGGGCTTTAGTGAGACCAAAGGGCAGGGCTCGAAACTGGTAATGATTGGCTCCCAGCCGGAAGCGCAGATTATACCTGGATGGTCTGGCCATTTTTATGTGGTAGTATGCATCCTGGAAATCTATCGAGCACATCCAACTGTCTTTCCCTAAGAAGGGAAGTATCAACTGAAGCATGACCATCTAAAACTTCTCTTTTTTGACAGATGTGTTTAGCCTGCTGAGGTCCAATATAGGTCTCCAGTCCCCTGTTTTTTTTGGAACTAAAAAGAATCTTGAGTAAGTTCTGGATCCTGTCTGGTCTGCTGGGACTGGTTGGATGACTCTTTCTTAGCAGAACTTGGAACTCTACTGTTGCTTGTTCCCTGTAACTGTGTGGAACTTCCGGGATTTTCCTTATCTGTGGAAGGGGTGCGGTGAAAGGAATGAAGTATCCTCTGGAAATGATACTTTGTACCCAGTTGTCATTTATTTTGAGCCAGATGTCTGGGTACAAAAATAAGTGACCCCCGACTGCCTCCAGACTAGGACAGTCGGGCCTCCTTTCAGGAGTGCTGGTAGGGCTTCCCAAAGAAGCGATCTCTGCCACCCTGGTTTTGTGGACCCCCTCTGCTGTGAAGGCAGCGTCTTCCATTATTGCCCCCTCCTGTGCCCATGGAGGGGGGTTCACCACGTGTGTCCGGAAAGGCTCCTTGGGCTTTTCGGAACCACATTTTCCCTCCCCTTTGACCCTTGGGGTAGGGTTTGGAAGGGGTGGAAAAACGGACTCAGACGACAGATAGTGTCTTTCCTTCCTGCTCACACCTGGTTAAAGTTTCCTTGACTTTGAGCCCGAAAAGAGATGAGCCCTCAAAAGATGTATTCACAAAGGATGACTTGAAAGGCTCCATGAAGGAACACAAGTGCATCCAGGAGCGTCTCCTAAGAGCAGGTCCTGTACCCGCTGCCCTACTCGTTCCATCAGCTGTATAAGAAATGAGGAGCATGGACGAATTAACAATGGGGATGAGGGTAGCAAGCTGGGAAGCAACTTTGTCTGAAGCTCCTGCAACTACTGCACCCTGAAGAGCATCTCCCAGCTCTTTAAGGAAATCTCTTTGCAGTCTCGTGAAATGGGTTAAGTAGTTAAGCCAACAGAGTGCAAAAGTCGCTGAACTAAAAGTGCGCTTCCCGTATCTATCCATGATCCTGGAGTCTCTGTTAGGAGGATGGATAGAAGAGGAAGTTTCTGACATTTCTTTTTTGGTGGCTGCCGCCACCACCATAGCATCAACTGGCACACCTTTGGTCAGAAAAAGATTGGTCTTGGGGAGCAGAGATAAACTTATTAGGCCTCCTAGGGACAGGCTCCATGGTGTCTGGAGACTCCCACGCCCTTCGTGAGACCAGCTGCATAAGCTCATTGAAGGGAGCAGACACCCAAGAGGTGGAGGGCTTTGACCCAAAAGCCTTCAGGAGAACCGACTCATCATCAGTAGGGTTTGTGGACTGCCAGTCACCCCTCTGCTTAAGGATTTCTAGTATCTCAGCAAATGAGATATCCTCAGAGGGGGACCGTGGAGACCTTTCTGATTAATCCAAGTCAGTATCAGATGTTAGGGACTCCTGAGGGGAGTCTAGATGTTTCCTCTTACAAACTCTCTTCCTGGGAACCTAATCAGTGGGAGCTTCTGGCGAAGTCTCGGAAGAGCATGGGCCACCCAATGGGACTTCCTGAGGCTCTAGGTCTCTACGCTTTGCCAGGATCTGTGAAGCAGAAGCAGAAACAGGCAATTTAGGGGAGGAAGAAGATGGACCTGAGGTTGAGGATGTCTTAGGAGACATAACTCTCTTCATGGCTTTGAAGGCACCCCTGCTCCGATGTGAAGCGATAGATGGATCCTAGGAAACTGTCGATACCCCTGGCACTGGGACAGTGGGCTCAGAGCCAGAGGTAGGAGCCAAGCTCATCCGAGCCGAAGCCCCGAGAGACAGAGTCGGAACCAACAAATCAGTCTGACTATCCTCACCGGATCCGACCAGAGTGTCGGCTCCTACAGTCCTCAATCGGCGCTGAAGACACTGGAGCAGGCATCTGCTCTGAAAGCTCCACAATCAACAAGTCCGACTCCTCCTAAGGGTCTTCGGCTCCAAAGCCGCTTGGGTCGGAGCTGATAAAAATTTTGCAAAGGCTGGTGCCTGCAAAAGCTTCTGCACCACACGATCCACATCCAAATCTGAAAAGCTAACTGAAGACTGAGATGAATGGATCGATGGTGGTACAGACTGTAATAATGGAGATTTTGGAATTTTGGATACCGGCTCTAAAACCGGGGACCGGCTCCAAACAGATAAGACAGTCTTGCTCAGAGAGCTGTGGAGCCGATGTCAGACTTTTTAGATTTTTTTGATTCCATAGAAGTCTTGGAAGACTGAGGACTTACTAGATCCATCCTGGTCACTCAAAGCCTCCTGGAAAGAAGGTTTCAATAAACCCCTATCAATAACTTTCCTCTTTCTCTCTTGGAGAACCAGAGAAGAAAAGGAATGACATATGGAGCAGGTTTCTTGCAAATGTAATGCTCCAAAGCAATAAACCAATTGACATGACTGTCGGTGACAGACATTTTTCTGCCTACATTTAGGGCATTTTTTGAACCCTGATTTAGGGTGTTTGTCCTCATCAGCCATCGACAAAAATTTAGACACACCCTTAATTATTAACTATTTGTAAGAAAAATAGTGACAAAAGTCACTATTTAAACAGTATTTGAACAGTAAAGATAAAGTAGACCCAAGTAAAACGAGGCCAATATTAATATATGAAAAAACACACCAGGGGAATAGGGAAACACACAGAAATCTACAAGAGCTTAATAAACTAACTAGAATTAGTTTTTATAAGAAAGGAATCAATAATATTTGAAAATATTGAAAAGTAAGGTTTTTACTGGCCAGAGCTAGCGAGAACCTTCGATCTGTTGCAGCGGCAAACTATATCTGAGGTAACTCTAGGTGCATCATGGTTTAGGGACTTGACCTCGAGCTATTTGAAAACTTTGAGCTTTGTAGTAGGCTGACTCGGAGCCGAGGGATCGTCTCCAAACCCATCAGTAAGAATGAACATTGGAGATAGAACTTCCCATTTAGATTTATTCTTTAAGATTAATAGTCTAGAAAACAAAAAGTCATCTTTGTCAATCTATAAGATTCTGAGACCTGAAACAATGAAATTTTCTCAGATGCCAACAAGACAATAGCTTTTCAAGTCCATTAGTGATACAACATAGTCTATTTTGTGGAGAATCACTGCATGGAGTTTTTTTACACAGAAGATTTATAACTCCACACAAAATTATACTGATATATAAAAAAAAATATTAAATGTTGGAGATGTGAGGAAGTTTCAAATGCAAACTGGATTCACAATTCTAGAATGCAAAATGGTTGCCTCATTTTGGATAGATTTAAGAGACTTTGCTAAAGCTTTATGGTTGGATAACTGTACTATTACTAATTCATTAATACTGTAACATTCCAATTCCAGGTTCCATTCCAAGAACACAAGTCTGTCTCCTCTGGTCTCTCCTTGCTGTAGCAAAGAAAATTATAACTGTAAACTGGAAATGAAAATACAACCTCTTTTTTCAGAATGTATTTCTCTTGTAAAAAATGTTTGTAATAGGGAAATACAAACTGCACATGCTAGAAAGTACAGTTGTGTACACCTACCATAAATGTAGATGTTCGAGTGTCTTCACTGTTGCAGTCATGACTGTAGGGTTCTCCCCTGCCGGCAGGCAGCCCTTGGTTGGCCAGAATCCCAAAGTCTGGGTCCGGCGTCGGCTGTTCAACCATGCTCCCTGACGTCAGAGCGCCAGGAGTATAAAGCTGACAGCCGACGCCATCTTCTCCAGTTTTTCTTGCCCCAGATGTCAGGAGTCCCAAAATGAAAAAGGTCCCATAACCTTTGCAAATACACCTCAGAAGAATGGTGAAAAAAAAAAGAAATACACAAAAGTAAAAATAAGAGGGGACAGGAGGGAGGGAAACCCAGACTGCAACAGTGAAGACACTCGAACATCTACATTTATGGTAGGTGTACACAACTGTACTATGTTCATCGTGTTTCACTGTTGCAGTCATGACTGTAGGGTAGAATCCCAAAGCTGAAAGAAGAGGAGGTGGTCATAAAGAGGAAGGGGCGGCTAAAAGGCCCTGCAAGACTGCAGAGGCAAAGCCTGCCCTAGACTTAGAGTAGAGAGATAGATTGTAGTGCTTAGAAAAAGTATGCACTGAACTCCAAGTTGCAGCTTCCAAAATGTCCTTGGTAGGAACTCCCTGAGGAAGACCGCAGAAGTGGCAGCAGCTCTGGTGGAATGAGTCCGTATACTCCCTGGGATTTGCTTTCCATGGTGAGAATAACAAAATCTGATTCCATGAGCAATCCATTTAGAAATGGTCTGTTTTGAAATGGCTTTACCTTGGGAACTTGAAGCATAAGAAACAAACAATTGTTCCGATTTTCTGAAGTCCTTGGTTCTGTTCAGGTATGTGTACATCCAAGGAATGTAAGATCCTTTCCCCTTTATTTTGAGTTGTGGGGAAAAAGGTTGGCAAGTGGATAGTTTGATTTAAAGCCACTTTGGAAACCACCTTAGGCATGAAGGTAGGATTTGTCCTCAGAGATACCCTGTCTTGATGAAAAATAATATAAGGTTCCACAGCCATAAGAGCTTGTAACTCTGAAACTCTCCTGGCAGAGGTTAGGGCTAACATGATAGCTGTCTTCCAAGATAAAAACTTGATGTCAGAAGAGGCAGCAGGCTCAAAAGGAGGCAAGGTTAGTTTTTCCAAAACATAGTTGAGATCCCAAGCAGGAATGGGAGGAGATCTAGGAGGTCTTAAGTTCTTAGCTCCTCTGAGAAACTGTCTCATGAGCTGGTGGGAAAAGATGGGAGGGTCCGTATTATAATGAGCAGAAATAGCAGAGGCATGAATCTTAATGGAAGAAAAAGAGAGACCCTTATGTAAGAGATCTGTCAAGTAAAGTAAAATTAAAGTAATGTTAGGAAGAAGAGGATCAGAATCCTGAGCCTGCATCCAGGAACAAAATCTTTTCCATTTTCCTGCATAAGATTTTCTAGTGCTAGGACGTCTGGCTTCTAAAATGACATCCATAACCTGCTTGGGCAGTAAAGAAGAAATCAAAGGCCCTGGATTAACCAGGCCGCTAGGCTGAAAGTTCTGACACGAGAGTGTAGAACCTGACCCTGATGCTGGGACAGAAGGTTCGGAGACGGAGGTAAAACCCAAGGGGGCTCCAGACACAGGTTTTTTAGAGTTGGATACCAAAACTGCTGAGGCCAATTTGGAGCCAGTAAGATTATCATCTTGGGCTTGTCCTGTTTTACCTTCAATAAAACCCGTGGAAGAAGAGGAAGTGGCAGAAAGGCATATTCCGAGAGGTTCCTCCAACTGAATGACAGGGCATCCACTTCCCAAGCTTCTCTGTGGAAAGTCCTGGTGCAAAAATTCTGTAGTTGATGATTGAGATGGGATGCAAAGAGGTCTATGTGAGGACATCCCCAGACTGCTGTTATCATCCTGAATATTTTGGTGTCCAGCATCCACTCGTGTGGATCTGAAAGGTTTCTGCTCAGACTGTCTGCCAGGAGGTTTTGTTTCCCTGGTAGAAACAAAGCTTGAAGATCCAGATTGTAAGCTAGAGCTGTGTTCCATAGATCCATGGCTAGTCTGCATAGGGGGTAGGAATGAGATCCCCCTTGCTTGTTTATGTACCACATAACTGTGGTGTTGTCTGTCCGTATTAGTAGTTGTCCTGGTTGTAAAAGATTCCTGAAGGCCAATAAAGCTTTCTGAATGGCTAACATTTCCTTTAAGTTGATATGCAGGTGCTTCTGATCCTTTGTCCAAAGGTCCTGCAGACAACTGCCCTGAAAATGGGCTCCCCAAGCATAATCCGAGGTGTCCGTGGTTAGAATCTGAGTGGCAGGAGGCAGACGAAAGGGTTTCCCTTTGTTTAGTGCACAAACCCTGGACCACCAAAGAAATTCCTTTTGAAGGCAAGGAAGGATGGAGATCAGTATGTCTAAACTGTGGCAATGCTGAGACCATACACTTTTTAGGTACCACTGTATTTTCCTCATGTGTAGTCTTGCATATGGTACGAGAAGGATGCAGGAGGCCATGTAACCCAAAGCCTGCAGGAGTTTCCTTGCAGATAGTTGAGTTAGAGTTGCCAAGGTTTTGAAAGTTGAAGCCAGCTGTAATTGTTTTTCGGATGTCAGAAATGCCATCTGGGTTGTAGTGTTTAGAAGTGCACCCAGAAAGGTTATCTGTTGTGATGGTGTCAAATTTGACTTTTTTATGTTTACAGAGAATCCCAGGAACTTGAGGAGGTTCTGTACAAATTCTAGATGCTGGAGTAAGACATCCTTGCTGTCTGCCTGAATTAGACAATCGTCCAGATAAGGGTAAATTTGAATTCCCTTGAGTCTGCAGTAAGCTACTACTGGAGCCAGGCATTTGGTGAAGACCCTGGGAGCAGTAGACAATCCAAAGGGCAGCGCAGAGAATTGAAAGTGCCTCCATCCGGCCTTGAACCTGAGGTATTTTCTGAGATCCTGCCTGATGGGAATGTGTAAATATGCCTCCTTTAAATCCAAAGTTACCATCTATGCATCTTTGGACAGCATTGGAAGTAGCTGCTGTAGAGTAAGCATCTTGAATTTTGGAATCTCTAGAAAGGTGTTCAAGACCGACAGATCCAGAATGGGTCTCCATGAGTTTTTGCTTCCTTGGGACTAGAAAGAGCCTTGAGTAAAAACCTTTTCCCATCTCTGAAAGAGGAACCAGTTCTATGGCATTCATAGCCAAAAGAGCTTCCACCTGGTTTAAGGCCTCCGTTCATTGATGTTTTGGAAGGTCCGGCCATCCGCTTGGCCTTGGCAAGGTATGAAAATGGAATTTGTAACCTCTTAAAATCACATCCAAAACCCATTTGTCTTGGGTTATTTGAGTCCAATTTTGATAAAAAAGAGTGAGTTTTCCTCCGAAAGGGGCTTCCAGGCAAGACGTTCCTGTAGCCCAACAGAGGGAGTCATTGAGTTTGTTTCCTTTGTGATTGTGACCTGTCCTCTCCTCCCCTAGGGGTGGAAGCAGTCCACTGTCTTGGTCTATAAGCAGCTTGTGTTTGAGGCCTCCCTCTGGAGTGTTTATATCTACCCCTCTGAGGCCTGTCTGAAGAGGGAAAGGACCAATTTTTTGAAGGCCAATTCCTGCTAAATCTAGGTGGCTGTACTTGTAAGAAATCTTTAACTGTTTGCATGGATTTCGCCTTATCCTCCATCTTTTTAATCACCTCTTCAGCTTTAGATCCAAACAAAACATTATGCTGAACAGGAGCATCCAATAATTTAGCCTTTACTTGTTCAGGTAAATTTTGTTCCTTTAGCCATGCATGTCTTCTAATGACTGTGCCAGAGGCCGCAGCCCTACAAGAAGCCTCCAAGGCATCAAATCCACAGTGTAAACCATGCTTCCCAACCTGTTCAGTGGCATGCAATAAGTCATGTAATTCCTTATCATCTGCACAAGCAGAAATGGAAGTAAACTTTTGTTTTAAGACAGACAAGACAAATTGTTGGTATTTAAGCATATGAAACTGACAGTTTAAAGCCCTAATGGACAAAGTAGCAGAAGTGTACACCTTTTTGCCCCATCTTTCTAAGGATCGAGAATCCTTTTCAGTAGGAATGGGATTTTTGGCAGAAGCGGCCTTAACTCCCTTAGGGCCCTGAGAAATGGTTTCAGGGTCAGCAGAAGGGTTCTTGTATAAAAACTGATGGGAATCAGGAACCCTGTAATATCTATCAGGCTTAACAGGAGCAGGAGGAAAAGAGTCAGGGGTTAAGTTAGCCTCCGAAAAGGCATCATCCACAATATCCAAAACAAGAGGAATAGCCAGGGGTCTATGTTGGGGAAGAAGAAGAAAATCCCTCAGTCTTTTCTTGGATTCCGAATACTCCTGTCCCTCCCAATGGAAATGTTCCCTCATTTCATGCAAAGTTTCCCCAAAAGAGAAATCCTCAGGAGGAGAAGCTGAATAAATGAATTCTTCAGCATCAGAATCCTCATAAGGAGGGAAAGAATATTCCTGATCAGAAGAAGAAAAGTACAGTTTTGTACCTACCATAAATGTAGATGTCCGAACAGGATAGCATCTGCAGTCCTTACAAATGGGTTGTCCTGTCGTCAGGCAGCCCTTCGGTCGGCCGGATTCCAAAGTCTGGGTCTGGCCTCGGCTGGTGTCGCACTTCACCCGACGTCATAGCTGCAGTTCTTCGGGTATAAAGGCATCAGCCGACGCCATTTTCCTCAGTGTTTCTTGCCCCAGATGCCAGTTGCCCTCCTGGATAGCTAAATTTTTGGATAAATGCCAATGTTTCCAAAAGGTAGAAGGTAAACACAAAAAATAAGCATGTATGTACATATATACAAACAAATACACCATAAGAAATCCCCCCCAGCTAGCTATTAGGTGGGCAAATACCCTAGGAATACCACAGAGGGGAAGGAGGGTGGGTAATCCTGACTGCAGATGCTATCCTGTTCGGACATCTACATTTATGGTAGGTACAAAACTGTACTATGTCCTTCAAGGATGCATCTGCAGTCCTTACAAATGGGTAGAATACCATAGCCAAACTAGGGGAGGAGGAAGAAGAAATTATGGTGTAGTTAGGATCCCTTGCAAAACAGCAGTGGCAAACCCTGCTCGGGATCTAGAGTATAGAGGTAAGTTATACTGCTTGGCAAATGTATGCACGGAGGTCCAAGTAGCAGCCTCTATAATGTCCTCGTAAGAAAGCTGTGGTAGTGGCTGTAGCCCTTGTAGAATGAGGCCTTATGTTCTGTGGAATTTGCTTTCCATGGTAGGAGTAACAGAATCTAATGCAATTTCCTATCCACTTGGAGATTGTCTGTTTGGAAATTGCTTTTCCTTCCCTTCCTGTTGCATATGCTACCAGAAGCTGGTCAGTTTTTCTATTGCTCTTGGTTCTGTCCAGGTAGTAGCGCAACTGTCTATGTACATCCAAGGTATGCAGCAGTCTTTCCCCCCTGTTCTGTGGATTGGGAAAGAAGGTAGGTAGGTGGATTGCCTGGTTTAGAGACACTCTGGATACCACCTTAGGCATAAATGTAGGATTAGTTCTCATGGACACTCTATCTTGATGGAAGATTAGGAAGGGTTGTACTGCCATTAAAGCCTGTAGTTCCGAAACCCTTCTTGCTGAAGTAATTGCCAGCAGGAAAGCAGTTTTCCAGGACAGGTGTTGAAGATCTGCTGTTGCTGCTGGTTCGAAAGGGGGGAGTGTCAATTTTTCTAGCACAAAGTTCAAGTCCCATGCTGGTAATGGTGGTTTCCTAGGAGGTTTTACATTCTTAATTCCTCTTAGAAACTGCCTGAGTAGAGGATGTGAAAAGACAGGGGGATCGAAGCTGTATTCTGCAGAAATAGCTGATGCATGTATCTTGATGGAGGAATAGGACAGGCCTGTATGGAGAAGCTCTGCCAAATACTCCAGGATGTTGGCAATGTCTACCTTTGACACATCTTTCCCCCTTTCAGTACTCCAAATGCGAAACCTTTTCCATTTTCCTGCATAGTTCCTTCTTGTTGAAGGTCTGCGGGCCTCAAGGATAATGTCTTTAACCCTTTGGGATAAATCTGGGTTAGTTGCTTTTATGTAATGTTCCAGGCAGTCAGTTGCAGAGTTTTCAGGTTTGGATGCAGGATGTTGTAGTCGCTCTGAGTTAACATCAAAGGAATCAGGGGTAGTATCCACGTTTTCCCCCGAGACATGCTCCTCAGTAATGGATACCAATGTTGTGTTGCGGAATCTGGAGCTATCAGAATTATCCTTGGCGTTCCTCTTTGATTTTCAGTAGTACCTTGTGCATCAAAGGAAGAGGTGGGAATGCATATGCTGTCAGGCCTTTCCAACTGAAGGATAGAGAGTCCACCTTCCAAGCAAGTGGGTGGTATGTCCTTGTGCAGAATTTCTTGAGCTGGTGATTGAGTGGGGATGCGAATAGGTCTATTTGTGGCAGTCCCCATTTCTTTGTGATGGCCTTGAAGATGTCCGGGTGTAGCATCCATTCGTGAGCATCCGAGGTAGTTCTGCTTAACATGTCTGCTAGGATGTTTTCTTTTCGGTACAAATATTGCCTGTAACTGAATGTTGTAACTCAGAGCCATATTCCATAGGTCCAGAGCCATTCGCATAGAGGTATGAATGAGTGCCTCCCTGTTTGTTGATGTACCACATGACTGTGGTGTTGTCTGTTCTTATCATCAATTGGCCTTCTTGGAGGAATGGTCTGAAATTCTGGATTGCTAGTTTTACTGCCAGCATTTCTTTTTGATTTATGTGCAGGTGCAGCTGATCTGGAGTCCATAAGCCTTGTATGCACTTCTCCAGCATGTGGGCCCCAACCGAGGTCTGAGGTCCGTTGTGATGGTTTGGCTTGGTTGAATGCTGTGGAAGGACAAACCTGGGTTTGACTGGCATGCCTGAGCCCACCATAGGAACTCTTGTTTCAGGCATGGGATTAGTGGTATTTCGGTTTCTAAGCTGTGCCTGTGTTGAGACCATAAATTCTTTAGGTACCACTGTAGCTTTCTCATATGCAGTCTGGCATGGGGGACCAGGATTATGCAGGATGCCATGAAGCCCAAGGCCTGCAGTACTTTCCTTGCTGTTAGTTTGTTCTGTTTTGTTAATGCCAAGAAGTAAAGAGGAAGTTGTTCTTGTTTTTCTGCAGTTAGGAATGCCATCTGTTTTACTGTGTCCAACTCTGCACCCAAGAAGGTTATAGTTTGGGATGGTATCAGTCTTGACTTTTTTAAATTGACTGTGTATCCCAGGGCTTGTAGTAAGCAAATGACTCTTTGTAAGTCTTGTGTCAGCTTGTTTTTGTTGTCCGCTTGTATCAGGCAGTCGTCCAGGTATGGATAAATTTGGATTCCCTGAAGCCTGCAGTGAGCGATTACTGATGCCAGGCATTTCGTGAACACTCTGGGCGCAGTAGATAAGCCAAAGGGCAATGCTGAGAATTGATAATGCTCTGATCCTGCAAGAAATCTGAGGTATCTTCTGCAATTTGGTCGTATGGGGACGTGCAGGTATGCCTCCTTGAGATCTAGAGTTACCAGCCAATACTCCTTGCCCAGCATGGGAAGGAGTTGCTGTACGGTCAGCATTTTGAATTTTGGAACAATGATGAATGTGTTTAAAGCAGACAGGTCGAGAATAGGCCTCCAATTTTTCTCTTTTCTTGGTACCAGGAAGAGTCTGGAGTAAAATCCCTTGCCTTGTTCTGTAGGTGGTACCCTTTCCACAGCTCTCATCTTTGCTAATTGAGCTATTTGTTTTAGAGCTTCTGTCTATTGATTTGGTGGTAGGTTTGGCATTCCTCTTTTTACTGGTAAAGTGTGGAAATGAAACTTGTAGCCTTGGTCTATAGTTTGCAAAATCCACTTGTCTCTTGTGATATAGTGCCAGTTTTTTTAAAATAAGGCTAACTTTCCGCCTAAGGGTGCTGCTATTTGTTCCCTGGTAGGCAGAGTCAGAGCCAAGTCACTGTGATTGTCCTGTTGCAGTGGTAGTGGTTGTGTCTGTGCCTCGTTGGTTGTTGCCTTGCCACTGGCGTCCCCTGTAGGCACCACCTCTGGATTGATTTCTGCCTCTTGAACACCTATTCCTGCCTCTCTGAGTTTTAGAGGAGTCTGGAAAGGACCAATTTTTGGAAGGCCAGTTCCTGCTAAACCTTGGGGGCTGAACCTGTAAGAAATCTTTCACTGTTTGTACAGATTTTGCCTTCTCTTCCATTTTCTTCAGTACCTGTTGGGCAGGAGAACCAAATAGACTGACCTTATCCATAGGAGCATCTAATAGCTTTGCTTTAACATGATCCGGCAAGACCTGTTCTTTCAACCATGCATGCTTTCTTATAACTGTGCCAGTCATGGCTGATCTAAATGAAGCCCCCAGTGCATCATAGCCACATTTTAAGGAATGGTTACTAACCTGCTGAATGTTATTCACCATTTCTAGAACATATTTCTTATCTAAGGAATCATCAGAGGACAGTTTCTTAGTTAACTGATCAAGCATAAACTCTTGGTATTGGATCATATGAAACTGACAGTTCAAAGCTCTAGCTGAGAGAGTAGTAGAGGTGTATACTTTTTTACCCCATCTCTCTAAGGACCTGGATTCCCTTTCAGAAGGGAGGGGGGTTTCGCTGAGGTCGAAGCTACTGCCTTAGGCCCCTGCCAGATAGTCTCACGATCTGCAAAAGGAGCCTTGTATAAATGGTGATGAGTGTCCGGGACCCTGTAGAACCTATCGGGCTTAGCAGGGGCTGGAGGTAAAGTATCAGGAGCAGAGCAAGCATCATTAAATGCATCATCCACAACAGGAAGAACTGGAGGTATAGCTAAAGGCCTATGTTGCGGTAAGTGTAAAAGGTCCTAAGCCTTTTCCTGAATCTGAGAAATCTTGTCCCTGCCATTGGAATTGCTCTCTCATGGCATGTAAAGTTTCCCCAAAGGAAAATTCCTCTGGTGGAGAGGCAGAAGGAATCGATTCTTCAGCATCGGAATCTTCATAAGTAGAAAAAGGAGCCTCTGGATGGTCTGTATTGTCTGTATCATCAGAAGAGTCATCTAAGGACACTGGCTCAGGGGCCTCTGCTCTAGGTCTCTTTTCTGGAGGTTGAGAGGCCCTGTCTGGGTGAGATTGGGATCCCCTTATTAAAGAGATGAGATCCTCTGCCAGAGTAAGCATTTGGGAACTGGAACTGGGCCTGTGAGGGGGCTTAACAGGCACAGACTTAGAAGTTTTGGCTGCTTTAGCCCTGGCAAAGGCCTTTATAGACATGGCTGCAGGAGGCCTAGCAGCACCACGTGCTGGGGTAGAAACATCCAAAGGGATGGTGTCCGATAATTCTTGTGAAACCACAGTAGTAGGTAAAACTTCAGAGGCCGATTCAACTAGGGTAGAAGGGGCCTCGGTAGTAGTCATGGATTCGGCTGAAGATTGAACCGTTTGCTCGGTTCCAGCCGAAACCGAGACACTGCTGGTTTGCTTAACAGTGGTTTCGGCTGAAACCGCGGACCGCAGTGTCGGTCCTTTTCTTTTTCTTAACAATTTGAGTAGTCGGAGGATCTGACGGCATTATGGAAAATCTGCGAAAAACTGTTCAGCAAACTCCGACCGGCCTAAGCGTTCGTCGGTTGAAAGAAGCACAGGCTGAACAAGCTGCTATGTAAGTGGTCTGGGCCTAAACAAGGTAAGCAGTAAGAGTGGAAATCTTTATGAGGTATTTGTTTCCCACAAGTTAAACAGTTATTCACTTTTTCTGACATCGGCTGAGGCAAGAAAGAGTCCCCAACGGGTACTTAGCTTTTAGAAGTCTTTAGTATTCGGTAGTAGTAATCTCTGGATCTGACCGACCGGCACTTGCGAACAGCTTCTGCGCAGCAAGAAAGACAGAGGAAAATGGCGTTGGCTGATGCCTTTATACCCGAATAACTGCAGCTATGACGTCGGGTGAAGTGCGACACCAGCCGAGGGGCTGCCTGACCACAGGACAACCCATTTGTAAGGACTGCAGATGCATCCTTGAAGGACATCTGAGGAAACAGAAGCCTGATCAGAGGAATCATAATAAACATCCTGCCTTGGCCTTTTGTCTGGAGGGGGATGTGAACCCCTAATCATAGTAAATAAATCCTCCGCCATCTTGAGTAACTGTTTCTGTGACTTGGGAGCCGGTTCAGAAGAGGCCTGTGTTGAAGTCTTTGGTTTAGAAGGTGTCTTTGGCTTTGCCTTTACTAGAAGCTGAGTAGGCCTGAAAACCCCTTCGGAAGCCGGTACCTGCACAGCGGCTCCGGACCCATCTGAAGGAGCATTGTCCGAAGGTCCTGCAACAGAAATATTTAAAGGCCTGGTTGGCTCCTCATGAAAGTCCGTTTCGGCCATCTGTTCTGAAATGGCCGAAGACAGGGGCTGCAAAAGCGCCTCACTGATGACGGCCGAACCTGAAGCTGGCTCCGCATGTGCGCTATCATCAGATTTGGACCTCGGAGGCCTGTCTTTATCCTTGCGACATTTGTGAACTCCGGTAGCCGGAACCGTATCCGACGACATTTTGTAGTTAATGCGCCTACCGAAGTAATGAAAAGCAAAATCGCCTTCGCTTAATTGTACGTTGATTGAATCTAGCACAAAACCGACAACTAGCTACGTCGTGGTCAGGGCCTAAGCAAGGAATACAGTAAGAATGAAAATCCTTATGAGGTATTTGCTTCCCACATGAAATACAATTATTAACTTTTTCTGACATCGGTGGAGCAAGAAAAAGTTTCAACGGGTACTTAGCTTTGAGTGGAGAAGAAAGTCTTCGGACCGAAGTATATAGAAAAATTCATCAGGAGTCAACCGACCGGCACTTGCGAATTGCTATCACCGCATGGCAAGAAAGACTGGAGAAGATGGCGTCGGCTGTCAGCTTTATACTCCTGGCGCTCTGACGTCAGGGAGCATGGTTGAACAGCCGACGCTGGACCCAGACTTTGGGATTCTGGCCGACCGAGGGCTGCCTGCCAGCAGGGGAGAACCCTACAGTCATGACTGCAACAGTGAAACACGATGAACATCATTGAAAATTACACAAACACTTGTCATGGACAACATTTAAAGATCTTTTGGAAAAATATTAATAACTTATGGAATATGCTTCTGTTATGGACTCTAAATAGTTTTACTTGTATTAGTTGATAGTTTGTTTTATTACATCTTTGATGTTTAAAACCCAATAAAAATGAAATGCGACAAATGGAGAATATGATGGAAACAGAGGAAAAGAATGTAAAGCAAAACTTGCAGACAAATCTGAAATAAAAGAAAGGTGATGGATAAAAAAAAAATTAAACCGTTTTTTCGTCTCACTTTTTCCTAACCAACAAAAGCTTTCGTGAGGCCCCCACACACAATCACAGATGATTAAGGGAGTCCCCTGTATCCATGTATACAGTCTGGGGAGTGGGTGCCACAAGATTCCTAGAAGGTCTAAGTATCTGAATGTTCTGGGATATATTTTATGCATTACTTTTGATTTACAATTGCTTATCTGCATTTTTACTGATTTATTTATTTTATATTTATTTATTTATTTACATTTGTTAACCGGGATAGTCCGACTGGATATATGTCCATTTTCAGCGGCGGCCCGGGGAGAAAAGCTCCCAACAGTAAAAAAACATCATTACATAACTCAAAACGTCATTACATATCACTTATCTCAAACAGCATAATAGAATATTTGGTGAAGAACATTTAGACATTGATAGTATATTTACAGAATCACGTCAAGACAATCCATACACATTGCATCTATACATAAATCTGGAGAAGGGATTAACCAGGCTTGATACAGTAGCAAGTCCATTTTGACCCCAGGTGTAGTTTGAGTTTAGCTTTGAACTGACCTAGAGAAGAGAGTGAAGTGATCTCAGGAGCTAGTAGGTTCCATTTTCTACCTACAGAGTTAGTAAAGAGAGAGTCATCGGCTAAGTTATTAGTTTTACATGTCTGGATAAGGAGTCTGCTGGAAGAACGTGAGTGGTCTAGGGTTGTTATACAGGGTGACCAGATTTTGAGTGCAGGGTGTTTTCAGGGTTGTATAAAATTTTGTGAGTAATAACTAGTTGGTTATATAGTATTAGACTAGGTAGTTGGAGCCATCCAAGCTGAATTAGGTTGATGCAATGATGTGTCCTGAAAGGCAATCCAGTAGCAAACCTGGCGATGTGATTATAACAGATAGTGATTTTGTTCAGGACAGTCTTACTAGTATTATGGAGGAGAGGGGAGGCGATGAGAGTAGAGAGAAGATAAGATCGGGCAATGGCAACTTTGGCTGGGGGAGTCAGAAAGCTTTTTATTCTATACAATGAACCTAATTTTTTATTGATGGTTTTGATCAACTGATTGACATGTAGGTCAGATTTTAAGTTACTGTCGATAGTGACACCTAGTAGTTTTGTAGGATGGTCTGGTGAGATTATTGTGCCATCCATTGCTTTGATTGTAAAGTTAATGGCGCTAGACCTTTGTGTTGGAAGGAATAACAGCATTTTAGTCTTTTTGGGATTCAGTATAAGGCGGCGATTTGAAAGCCAGTTTTCTACTGTGTTAAAGGTAGACTGAGTAGTTAACTGTAACTCTGTAGGGGATGTTCCTGAGCAAATCAGTGTAGATACCTAGAAGAATAATGTAGGCGTCTTAGCATTATTAGGTGCATAGACAGATACAAATCAGAGATATTTTACACACACCCACTAGCAATACTAGTTTTGTACTTATTTCAGCAAATTGCAATACATTGTGCAACACTGGTACTGCCAGTTTAGCAGTCGTCAAACAGCAGCAGGGGTAAATTATTTACCTCGCTGAGTAATGTTTACTAGTCACTGTCCCCGATTTCACAGACCTTCCCTGATTTTGCTCATAATTTTGCTCTGTCCTTTGTAAAGTTTGATTTGCTGCTAAATCACTCACAACTACAGACATTTTATGCTTCTTATTGTCCAAAAAATGCTTGTTGATGCAAAAGGTGTTACTCTAGTACCTGTTTTAAGTGAATTAGAGCAATATTTAAAATGTGTTCCTGATTCTGATCCTTTACTCTGTTTATTACATTTGGCACTGTGCTGAATTCTTCAGCAAAGGAGTTGAGAGTTATTGTATCTGGTATTCTACCAGTATTTACAAAACTCCCAGAGTGAAAACCATCCTTGATGATTTGAAGCATTGCCTTCTTAAAATCCAAGGTATACACTGAGATAAGTCAATCTGGGATGCTGCTCTCTCTAGTGCTTACCTTGCTCATGTTCATCAGCAGCTTTATCCTAACAGGGGTACATACCAGGGTTGTATTACATAAAGAAGGAGACAGACAAATTCACTGTTCAGAAGCAGAGAGAGTACAGTTGTGTACAATTACCATAAATGTAGATGTGAGAGTGTATTCTCTGTTGCAGTCATCACCTGTGGGTTATCCCTGCTGTGATAGCCCTCGGTCGGCCAGAATACCAGAGTCAATGTTTTTGTGTGCCACCTACCGTCGCCTGTAGTCTGATGTCAGGTTGTCAGTGTTATAAAGCAAGGCAGCTGATATCATTAGATCAGTTTTTCTTGCCTTAACCCGTCAAAGGCACAAGGAAAAAGACAGAAGTGGTCCTGGTGGCTAAAAGCCACCTTGGGAAGCTTGTGCCCTAGGGGAAGATGTTAAATGGGGGATGGAGAGAGGGAAACCAAGACTGCAACAGTAAATACACTCGAACATCTACATTTATTGTAAGCGTACACAACTGTACTATATTCTTCGTGTTTCACTGTTGCAGCCATCACCTGTGGGAGGATTCCCAAAGCTGAGGAAAAGGGTGGAAGGATAGGTTGAGTCCTGGGTATGGGTCAGGAGGACCTGCAGAATTGCAGAGGCAAACCCTGCCCCAGACTTAGAAAAGACAGGTAGGTGGTAATGTTTAGTAAAGGCATGGACAGAGGTCCAAGTGGCCGTTTCCAAAATGTCCCTGGTAGGTACTCCTTTGAGGAAGGCAGTGGAAGTGGAGGTTGCCCTAATGGAGTGGGTACGGATAGACTTAGGGATGGGTTTCTCATGTAGTCTGTAGCAAAAATGGATACAGTGAGAAATCCATTTGGAAATGGTTTGCTCGGAGTTGGGCTTCCCATCTGCCCCTGGGGCAAAGCTTACAAGAAGCTGGTCTGTTTTTCTAAATGGCTTAGTATGGTCCAGATAGTATCCGAGTTGTCTGTGCATGTCTAGTGAGTGTAGAATTCTTTCCGTCTTGTTTTGAGGGTTGGGAAAGAAGGTGTAAGGCTTGGTTAAGGGTCACATCAGATACCACCTTGGGCATAAAGGACGGGTTAGTCCTCAGGGAAACAGTGTCTGCATGGAAAATTATGAAGGGCTCGACAGCCATGAGAGCTTGAAGTTCCGAGACCCTTTTGGCTGAGGTGATAGCTAGTACGAAGGCAGTCTTCCAAGACAGGTATTTCAATTCTGTTGAAGCGGCAGGTTCAAAAGGAGGTAAAGTTAGTTTTTCTAACACATAATTCTGGTCCCCGGGTGGTGTCAGAGGCCTGATATTAGAAGGCCGCATGAGGAATTGCTTAATCAAAGGATGAGAGAAGAGGGGTGGGTCTGAATCATAATGGGCAGAGATGGCCGAGGCATGGATTTTAATAGAGGAGAAAGAGAGGCCACTATTGAGCAGCTCTGCTAGGTAGTCCAGAAGGAGAGGGATGGAAGGTTGGGAGGTACTGTCCCCTTTTGATTTTTTCCAGGAGCAGAATCTTTTCCATTTTCCACATATGATTTTCTTGTGCTGGGCCTTATGGCCTCTGTGATGATGTCCAGGAACTGTTTGCTTAACAGGGACTCCTTGTTAGTTTTTAGTGTATAAGCCATGCTGAAAGTTTGAGAGTCTGTAGGTCTGGGTGCAGTACCTTCCCCCTCTCCTGGGTAAAGAGGTCTGACATCAGGAGAAGCAGCTTTGGGGGCTGTAAGGTCAGACTGCGTAATAAGGGGTATCAATGCTGTCTGGGCCAATCTGAAGCAATGAGGATGGCCTTTGGTTTCCTCTCTTATTCTGCTCAGAACTTTGGGAATAAGGGGCACAGGAGGGTATGCGTACACAAAGAGGGAGCTCCAGGGGAAGGTAAAGGCTTCCACCTTCCATGCTAGAAGGTGATACTCCCTGGTACAGATCTTGTGCAGCTGGTGGTTGAGGTGCGAGGCAAATATGTCCACTTCTGGGGTCCCCCACTCCTGGGTGATTTACAGAAAGATTTCTTTGTGGAGCTGCCATTTGTGGGGGTCCATTAAGTTTCGGCTTAGGTGGTCCGCCAGTGTGTTGTTGATCCCTGGTAAGTACTGGATGATTAGGTGTAGCCCCATGGCGGTGGCTGTAAGCCACACACTCATGGCTAACCTGCACAGGGGGTAAGATAGGGTGCCCCCCTGCTTGCTGATGTACCACATTACTGTGGTGTTGTCTGTTTTATAAGGAGGACCCCTGGCCTGAGATGGGGTTGGAAGGAAGTCAGAGCCTTTTGCACTGCCATAATTTCTTTCTGGTTGATGTGCAAGTGAAGTTACTTGGCATTCCAAAGCCGCTGGGTACACCTGCCTGCTAGGTGAGCACCCCAAGCAATGTCTAAGACTTCAGTGATGATGGTCTGACCGGAAGAGCGGAGGATGAAGGGAAGACCCTTGTTCATGGCACAGGCCTCTGCCCACCAGAGAAATTCAGCCCTTATACAAGGGGTCAGAGGAAGAGTGGTCTCTAGGGACTGAGAGTGCTGACACCAAAGGTTCTTTAAGTGCCAATGAAGTTTTCTCATGTGAAGCCTGGTTAGAGGGATGAGAAAAATGCAAGATGCCATGTATCCCAGGGCTTGCAGGAACTTCATCGCAGTGAGGTGACTTCTGGAAGTCAGCCGGGTGAAGTAGAGGGGCAGGAAGGCCATTTGGGTTGCTGTGTCTAGCACAGCTCCCAGGAAAACAATTTTCCTGGAGAGGTTTTGATTTGATTTTTTCTCGTTGATGGTGAACCCTAGGGAAGTTAGGAGTGATTTGACAAAGAGAAGGTTCTGGAGCAACTTTTCTTTGTACTCTGCCTGAATGAGGCAGTCGTCCAAGTTGGGGTAAATCTGCATATTTCTCTGTCTGCAGAATGCTATAGCCGGGGCCAAGCAGTTGGTGAATACTCTGGGAGCAGTATATAAGCCAAAGGGCAGTGCAGAGAAAGTACAGTTGTACACTTACCATAAATGTAGATGTTCAAGTGTATTCACTGTTGCAGTCATTACATTTGGGTTATCTGCCTGCAGGTAGCCCTCATCCGGCCTGAATACCAGAGTCTTGGATTCCTGCGTCAGATGCTGTCTCTTCCATGACGTCAGGTTGTCAGGGGTATAAAACATGCCACCAATGCCATTACATCAGTTTTTCTTGCCCCAGATGTCAGGTGCTCCCATAATGAGAAGCAATTATATGTTATGTTACACCTCCAACAAAAAGCAAATACACCAGAAAGCTCAAATACACCAAACAAGAAGGAAACATAGAGCCAAGAGAAGTCGGGGTGGGGAGGGCTGGAGGGAGGGTAACCAGAACTGCAACAGTGAATACACTCGAACATCTACATTTATGGTAAGTGTACACAACTGTACTATGTCCTTCATGTTTCACTGTTACAGCCATTACATTTGGGTTGATTCCCAAAGCTAAGGAAGGGAGGAGGAAGTTAGAGAGCATTAGGGCCAGCTACTAAGCCCTACAAAACTGCAGTGGCAAAACCAGCTCTGGATTTAGAAAAAATAGGCATGTGGTAATGCTTGGTGAAGGTATGTACAGAGCTCCAGGTAGCAGCTTCTAGGATGTCCCTGGTAGGGACTCCTCTGAGAAAGGCTGTAGAGGTAGATGCAACCCTGGTGGAATGTGGTCTAATCCCCTGTGGGGCAGGTTTTCCATGGTGCTTATAGCAGAAATGAATTGAATGGGCTATCCATTTAGAAATGGTTTGCTTTGAAATGGCCTTCCCCTCTGCCCCTGCAGCAAAGCCAACTAGCAGTTGTTCAGATTTTTTGAGAGGCTTAGTCCTGTTCAAATAAAATCTAAGTTGTCTGTGCACGTCCAAAGAGTGCAGTATCCTTTCTCCTTTGTTTTGGGGATTCGGGAAAAAGGTAGGCAAATGAATGGACTGATTTAGGGCCACACTAGACACCACCGTGGGCATAAAGGAAGGATTGGTCCTGAGAAAAACCCTGTCTGCATGGAAGATAATGAAGGGCTCCACTGCCATGAGGGCCTGTAATTCAGACACTCTTCCTGCTGAAGTGATGGCTAGAAGGGAGGCTGTTTTCCAAGAAGGAATTTCAACTTTGCAGTTGCAGCTGGTTCAAATGGAGGGAGAGTGAGCTTTTCCAATACAAAGTTAAGGTCCCAGGCTGCAGTAGGGACTCGCCTGGGAGGGGGGGGGAGGTCTTTTTTAGCCCCTCTGAGGAATTGCTTTAACAGGGGGTGAGAGAAGAGGGGTGGTTCAGTATTGCAATGTGCTGAAATGGCAGAGGCATGAATATTAATTGAGAAGGATAGGCCCTTGTGGAGCATTTCTGTTACGTACTGAAGAATATGAGGTAAGCTGGGCAACATAGTGCCCATTCCCCTGAGTCTGGCTCCAGGAACAGTATCTTTTCCACTTTTCAGCATAGGATTTTCTAGTACTAGGTCTCCTTGCTTCCAGAATGACATCTAGCACCTGCTTACTGAGGGATGCTACTGGAGAGCTCAAGGAATTAGCCAGGCTGCAAGGTTCAGTGTTTGAAGTGAAGGGTGCAGAATCTGGCCCGCCTGCTGGTAGGTGCCATGGATACAGCAGTATCATAGTGCGCAAGAGGCGGTAACAGTGCTGGCGAGGCCAGTCTGGTGCAATTAGTATTGTCCTTGGTTTGTCCTGTTTGATCTTTAACAGAACCTTTGAGAGGAGAGGCAGAGGGAAAAGGCATAAACTGAGAGGCTTTCCCAGGTAAAGGACAGGGCATCCACTTTCCAAGCTTGACTGTGGGGAGTCCTTGTGCAGAATTTGTCCAACTGGTAGTTCTGAGGGGAGGTAAACAGGTCTATCTCTGGAGTCCCCCATTTGTTCCTCAAGAGGTTGAATATTTTTGGATTCAGTTTTCATTCGTGTGGGTCCATGAAATTTCTGCTTAGGTAGTCTGCCAGTGAATTTAGCTTGCCTGGCAGGAATTGAGCTTGTAGGTGCACTTGCTAGCTCAAGGCTGTGCTCCGCAGAGCGATGGCTAGTCTGCAGAGAGGGTACAAGTGGGTTCCCCCTTGCTTGTTTATGTATCACATAACTGTGGTGTTGTCTGTCTTTACCAATAATTGTCCTGGAAGGATGTGGTCTCTGAAGGCGGTCAGGGAATTCTGTACAGCTAACATTTCTTTCTGGCTGATATGCAGGTGCATCTGACTTGGGTTCCCATTTGCCCTGAATGCACCGCCCTGCCAAGTGAGCCCACCATGCACAGTCTGATGAGTCTGTAGTCAGGGTTTGGGTGGCAGGGGGTAGATTGAAAGGGAGCCCCTTGTTGAGGTGGCAGGCCTCTGCCCATCAAAGAAACTCTTGTCTTTATACAAGGAATGATAGGAATCATTGATTCCAGGTCCTGAGAATGTTGACACCATAAGCTTTTTAGATACCATTGTAGTTTCCTCATATGCAGTCTTGCATATGGAATTAGTAGAATGCAAGAGGCCATGAACCCCAGGGCTTGCAGGAATTTCCTTGCAGATAGCTGGGTCTTTGTGGCCAGTAGTTTGAAGTAGGCTGTCAAATAAACTTGGTCCTCTGGCGTGAGGTAAGCCATCTGGGAAGTTGTGTTCAAGCTTGCTCCCAGGAATACAATTTGTTGGCAGGGTACTAGATGAGATTTATTTTCGTTTATGGTGTCCCCCAGCAAGGTTAGAAGTTTCTTTACAAATGCCAGATATTTTAATAACATGTCCTGGCTTTCTGCCTGAATCAGACAATCGTCCAGGTATGGGTATATTTGAATGTTTCTCTGCCTGCAAAATGGAATGGCTGGAGCTAGACACTTTGTGAATACCCTGGGCGCAGTAGATAAACCAAAAGAGAAGTGCAGAGAACTGACAGTGCATGGAGCCTGCTCTGAAGCATAAGTATTTCCTGCAAGATTCCCTTATTGGAATGTGCAGGTAAGCTTCTTTAAATTTAAGGCTGTCAACCAGGCATCTTTATCTAGCATAGGAAGCAGCTGTTGAAGTATTAGCATTTTGAATTTTGGGATTACCAAAAAGGTGTTTAGAATAGAGGTGTCCAGGATAGGACGCCAGGAGCTGTCTTTTCTGGGTACCAGGAAAAGTCTTGAGTAAAAACCTTGTCCTCTTTCTTCTGCTGGGACAGGCTGAATAGCCCTGATACTTAGGAGAAAGAGAACCTGCTGTTGAACCTCTGCCCACTGATATGGGGTTAGGTCTGGCCAACCGTTTGGGGTTGGTAAGGTGTGGAAGTAGAATTTTATCCTTGGAAAACTATATTTAAAACCCATTTGTCCTGGGTAATGAGTTCCCAGTTTTTTGCATGCAGGGCGATCTTTCCCCCTAAGGGAGCAGGCAGTTGAGCAGGACTTGGAAGGGTTAAGGTTAAGTCATTGTGACATTTTTCCATGGGGGGGGGTCTTACTACTTACAGCTTTGGAAGTGGGAGCCCCCCCACTGCTTAGGCCTGTGTACACCTTGAGACTGTAGCTTAGGTGGTCTGCTGTTCCTGGGTTTGGACTAAGAAGGCCTGGAAGAGACCGGAAAGAACCAATTCTTAAAAGGCCAATGCCTACTAAATCTGGGAGGCTGTACTTGCAGGAAATCTTTAACAGTTTGCATAGATTTAGATTTTTCCTCCATCTTTTTAAGGACTACTTTTGCTTTGCTGTCAAACAGGCAGTCTTGGTTTAAGGGAGCATCCAGTAATTTAGCTTTAACATGATCTGGCAAGTTTTGCTCCTTAAGCCAAGCATGCCTTCTAAGTACAAACCCAGTGATAGCAGCCCTGCAATATGCTTCTAAAGAGTCAAAACCACATTGCAAAGTATGTTTACCAACTTGTTCATCAGAATGCATTAAATCTCGTCAGGAATCAACATAATTTTCTGTTTAAATAGTCCCATAATATACTGTTGATACTACATATGAAACTGGCAGTTTAAGGCCCTAATGGCCAATGTAGCAGAAGTGTATACCTTCTTACCCCATCTGTCCAAGGCCCTCTATCAGAGGGGGTAGGGGTTTTGGTAGTAGTAGCCTTAATGTGTTTTGGTCCTTGGGAAATGGTCTCTGGATCCGCAGTAGGATTTTTGAAGAGGAACTTGTGAGAGTCAGGTACTCTAATACCAGTCAGGTTTTCTGGGAGCTGGAGGTAAAGTGTCTGGGACCAGTCTAGATTACAAGAAGGCATCATCTACAACAGGAGTGTCCAACCCGCGGCCCGCATGCCCCTCAGGTGAGCTCTTCCAGCGCCACCCCCTTATATTGAAATTTCACTTATTTTCCGTGTGTTTGTTTTCATCGGCCACACTCTTAAGCTGTTCCCATGCGATGCGCCACCAGCCTGCGCTCAAGAGCTGCAAAATGCGCCGTTTTTTCGCTCGGCTCATTTGGCTGGTTTAAAGTTTCAGCTGAAGGCTGAAGGAAGGAGAGAGATCGCTAAAGAGAAGACTCAGAGAGAGTGTGAAGATTTATTTATTTTTTACCCACGGACTACATCTCCACCAGTAAAAGGTAAAGCTAAACTATATCATTCTTTGGCTCTGCTCACACTTCAACGCCATGGCTCCTGCTCTCTAACAAATCTGGCTAACTCTTCCCTTCAATATACCTCACCCTACTGTACTACCTCTAATGGCAAAGATCTGTACCTTACATTTATTTTTTACTTTTGTCATACTTCCATTTATCCTCTTACACTATTTAATCTGTACCCTATATTTCCTTTTCTTTCCTTTATCACATTCAAACAACATTTACTATGTAATCTATACAAATACTAAATTATATCTGCTTGTAATGTACATCTTGCTTGTTCAAAGTATGTCATGTGTAATAAAGTAATTTTATATTAATATGTGGTGTAAATAGTATCTGACGGGTTCAAAAACTATGTTCATTTAACTATAGTAATTTTTAGACCTGGATCTGTGGGTTCTTAGATTTGGAGTTTTGAGATAATAATGATTTAGCTAACTAGGATAGTAGGAACTTGATTACTTGGAGTAGTAATCAATAATCATATTTTAGATTACTTTTTTTATCTGGAATTAGAATAGCTCTTTGCTGTCATCAATTGACTTCTGGCATGTTTATGAATTAGAGCTGTCCCAGTCTGGACAGTAATGTGATTGATAAGTCATCAATTGACAACAAGCATGTAGGTGAAGTTGAGTTGTCTCAGACATAGACAGTAATGTGATTGATAGTAAGTATGGGGAGCATATTGTGCCCCCAGTAAGTGCTCAAGTGAGATTTACCCAAGTCTGAGCTCAAAGTTGTAAGTATGGGAGAAGCATAAAGTAAGAGAGAGAGAGAGAAGGTGTGTTCTTAGTTTTAAGTTATTTCTGTCAGTTCTTTCTGTTTTCTACTTCGCAAAGTTTTGTGAGTTTTTTTTTTTGTAAAAGATGCATTGTCTACTATATGTTATTCAGGCACACATTGATATGGGATAAAAAAGGTACTTTAGTGGACTATACTATGTGTGCATTACTTGATGCAAAAGACACATTGATATTCATGTGTAAATATATGGATAAATATGTACTTCACTGTGCGTAACTATCATATCCTGGATAACTTCAACTGTATTGTATTATAAAGGTCATAGAAATATATATCTTTTCTAGAATTTTGAGGTAAGGAATTGTAGCTTGAGGTCTGTTGTAATAAGGTCATGGGAGGTGCAGTCTTTAATTTTGCTTTTAAGTTTTATGACATAGTCTTAGTATATTTGCTTTATAAAATTGACTTTTAAAAAGCAAGAGTTAATTTAAGTATTCACTTTTTTTTTTCTGATCTGCTATTTAGAGACAAGATATTTTTCAGATTTTTCCAGAGACTTTTTTTTTTTTCACATGTCATTTATTTGTTTGTTAGTAGAGGTTTTTAAGTTTCAGTTTATGTGAGATGTTGGCAAAGTCATTTATTTGTAAACAGAAACATTCTGGAGATGTTAAAAAAGTCTATATTCCCAATACATTCATGAAAAAAAAACATGTTTGGAACTGGAGAGAAAGCATTGTAATTCATTTAATAAATGAAACATGTTTTAGCTGACAAATGACAGCGTGTAATTATTCAAAAAGCTGATGTGTTTTTAGCTTTCACCAGAGAACAGTTCCTGCTAGCTAAGATTGCTACTGTGCCTTCATGTACAAATCAATAAAATTTGGCAGATTCCGTAGGCCTATCTTGCTCCCCCTTAATGCTTCAGGAGGTGTAGTGAGATCATATGTTGCTTTGTAGGATCAGCAGAGGTCACTGGATATCTACAATGTCGGTTTTGGATTCATTATGTACTTTCTTACTTGTTTTTGGATTCATTGAGTACTTTTAGTCATCCTGTTAGCTGACTTATTAGCTGACTTTTCACTTTCAGATATTGGCCGCTGCTTTGCATTAATACATGTGCTGTTTTTCCAACTTTTCTTTAATTAAATGTCCAACTTTTTCTCGCAGAGTAGAGCATTTAAATTAAGGGTCATTTTCCTAAAGTAGAGTCCTACCGTCCTGCCATCTTTCTTTGTTGTTTACCTTCTGTCCTCACAATATGATCCCCAGCTCTGGCAATTTCCTAGTACAATGACTTAAATAGTGCATTTCTAAATCACCTTACTTAGATGTCTGTAGCCTGCCTGCCAAAGGAGCTTTGTTGTGTTTCCTAAAAATACACGCTAATTTTGTTTTCCCAGTCATGTTTGACATTTTTACAACTAACAAGATTACATCTGAATTGTAGTAAAATTGATGCAGAAGTAAAATAGTTGTATATTGTTGTGTATTTGATGCAGAACCATCTGTTTAATGTTGAGGTTGTGCTTCAGCATTGTGTCAAGCTAGCATAATGTGTACATTTTGTTTTGCTGTTAAACTGGCGCGGCATTTTGTATAGCTTTAAAACTGCGGAGAAGGAAGGTGTGTGCCACAGGAGAGAGAGCTGAAGTGTGAGTGACAGTGAAATAGTGAGTAAAAGGAAGTAATATGTCATGGTACAGTAGGCTGCACAGAGAAGCAATATATAGCACACTGGTACAGTACTGGATAGTTAAGTGGTTAGGCGACCAGTGACTATGTGGCACTGAACAAGTTTTTAGGAGCATGCAAGAGACAAGTTTTTAAAAATAGATGCACGATACAGATGTTTGTGTGAAAATAATACACACTGTGGAGAATGTATGTCACACTGTGTGGAAGTTTACTCCAGTTAAAGAAGTGTTGAATGCTTAAATGATACCAATGCATCATGTGTGTATGGCATGCTATAATTATCGCGTACTATGCTATGAATATGATGTTGTAACAGAAATGTCCCTTAGTATGATGGCTGATGTCAAGCTGTGCACATGCTGTGTGCACATGTGCGGCTGTGGCATATAGACTGGTTGAAGGAATATGAAATGCTGAATGCTAAATTACGCAACACTTCTTGTAATGCCAGGGATACGCTTATGTGGGTGTTTTTATCCTTTTTTTACTGCTTTGGTCGCGACCATTTCTTTTGACTCACGCGCCTTTGCAAATTGATGCAACTGGACACCCCTGATCTACAATGTCCAGAACAGGATGGATTTCTAAAGGCCTGTCTTGAGGGAGGAGTAAGAATTCCCTAAGCCTCTTTTTGGAGTCACAGTAATCCTGGCTTTCCCAGTGGAAATGCTCCCTAAGAGAGTGCAAGGTTTCACCAAAAGAAAAATCTTCTGGAGGGGAAGCAGAGGGAAAGGAATCCTCTGCATCAAAATCCTCATAGGTAGATAAGGGTAAATCCTGGTAATCAGAAGAAACAGAAATTTCAGAATCCTGATCAGAAGAATCAGAAGGAAAATCAGTTCTAGGTCTCTTAGAGGGGGATGGCTGGCTTCCCCTAATTAAAGTAATAAGGTCTTCAGCCATTCATATCATTTGTTTTTTAGGCATATGGGCCTGACCATACAGTTTGGATGTCGGTTTTCTAGGTGTGGGTCGAGTTTTAGGCCTTGATGAAGAAGATGACATCGGTTTGAAATGCAAGTCTGTAGGCCTGAATACACCCTCAGAAGCTGGTGTGCCTGCACAGTGGCTCGGACCCATCCAAGGTAGAGACATCCGCAGGTTCCACAGTCGAAGAAGCATCTTGCGGCATACCAGATTCCGAATGGGTCTCAGCAGAGGCCTACGAATCTGAAGTAGCGGGTATCAGGGGCTGCGAAAGTGCCTCAATGATTACCAGAAACTGGCGACAAGCTTAACGGAAGCGTCGTCTGCAGTTTTGGACCTATGCAGTCTGTTTCTGTCTTTATGTTTTTTTGGAATATCGGTAGTTGGATGGCTTACTGAAGCCATTTCTGGATAGTTAAACAGAGTACCAAAATAATTTGCTGCAAAAATAGACCAACGACGAATAGTTCGGGGGTTGAATAAAGCACAAAACTGACAGCGAGGGACGTCGTGGTCTGGGCCTAAGCAAGGAATGCAGTACGAATGAAAATCTTTATGAGGTATTTGCTTTCCACAGGTAAGACAACTGTTAACTTTTACTGACATCGGTTTAAGAGTAAGAAAAAGGATCCCCAACGGGGTACTTAGCTTTTTTGAAGACTTCGGTACTGAAACTCGAAAATGTTCAGGAGTCTGCTGACCGGCACTTGCGAACTGCTTCTGCTTCGGGCACCGCGCGGCAAGAAAGACTGATGTAATGGCATCAGCTGCATGTCTTATACCCCTGACGTCATGGAAGAAGAGACCACATCCGAAGCAGGAATCGAAGACTCTGGTATTCAGGCCGACTGAGGGCTACCTGCAGGCAGATAACCCAAATGTAATGACTGCAACAGTGAAACACGAAGAACATCTGATAGCGCACAGAGCGTGCCCTGAAACGTAAATATTTCCTGCAAGATTCCCTTATGGGGATGTGCAGATAAGCTTCGTTTAGGTCTAGGGTGACTAGCCAGGAGTCCTTGGCTAGCATAGGAAACAGCTGTTGTAGTGTAAGCATTTTGAATTTTGGGACCACCAGGAAGGTGTTGAGAATGGACAAGTCCAGGATAGGGCGCCAAGAGCCCTCTTTTCTGGGCACCAGAAACAGTCTGGAGTAGAAACACTGTCCTCTCCGCTCTATTGGAACAGGTTTGAATAACCCTGATACTGAAGAGAAAGTACTTGCTTTTGAGCCTCTGCCCACTGGTTTGGAGGTCGTCTGGCAACCCGCTTGGGGTTGGCAGTGAGTGGAAGTAGAATCTGTATCCCTGGGATACAATGTTTAGGACCCATTGGTCCTGGGTAATGGACATCCAGTTTTTTGCATGCAGCGCGAGTTTTTCTCCTAGGGGTGCAAGTACTTGGGCATGGCTGGGAAGGATGACAGACAAGTCATTGTGATTTTTTTTCCATAACGGGGTGGCTTACCACTCCCTGTTTTTGACGGGGGAACACTCCATTGTTTAGATCTCTGCTTACCCTGAGACTGTAGCCTTGGTGGCCTTTTGCCCCTGGGTTTGGGCTGAGAAAACCTGGTAGGGACTGGAAAGGACCAGTTTTTTGAAGGCCAATGCCTACAGAATCTAGGTGGCTGTACTTGTAAGAAATCTTTAACAGTTTGCATAGATTTAGCTTTTTCCTCCATCTTTTTAAGAACCTCTTCTGCTTTTGTGCCAAACATTCCTGGTTTAATGGAGCATCTAGTAATTTTGCTTTGACATGGTCTGGCAAGATTTGTTCCTTCAGCTAGGCATGCCTTCTCAGTACAGACCCAGTGACAGCAGCCCTGCAACATGCTTCTTAAGGCATCAAAATCACACTGCAAAGTATGTTTACTGACTTGGTTTGCAGAATGCATTAACTCTTGTAAATCTTTATTTTCTGCAAAATCTGGAAGCAACAACATTTTTTCTTTAATTAGTTCCATAATATGCTGCTGGTACTTCAACATGTGAAACTGGCAATTTAAAGCCCTGATGGCAAGAGTTGCAGAGGTATATACCTTTTTGCCCCATCTGTCCAAAACCCTCTAATCCCTGTCCAAAGGGGTTGGATTTTTGACTGTAGTAGCCTTAATACCTTTAGGTCCTGGGAAATGGTCTCTGGATCCACAGTGGGATTCTTAAAGAGAAATTTGTGAGAGTCAAGTACCTGTAGTACCTGTCAGGCTTTCTAGGAGCTGGTGGTAAAGTATCAGGAGTAAGACTAGATATCATATGCAATATCCAGGACAGGGGGTATAGCTAGAGACCTGTGCTGAGGCAAGTCTAAATTCTCTGAGTCTCTTTTTGAACTGTGGGTAGTCCTGGCACTGCCAGCAGAAATGCTCTCTTAAGGTATGCAAGCTTTCACCAAAAGAAGTCCTCTGGAGGGGAGGCAGAGGGAATGGAATCCTCTGCATGTGAATCCTCATAAGAAGATAAGGGCATGTCCTGGTAATTAGAGGGATCAGAGACATCAGACTCGTAGTCTGTTGAATCAGAAGGGAAATCAATTCTTTGTCTTTTAGAGGGGGAAGGCTGGCTTCCCCTGATTAGAGTTATAAGGTCTTCAGCCATTCTAAGCATTTGTTTCTGTGGCATGGGGGCTTGAGCATGCTCTTTGGTCGTCGATTTTCTAGGCGTAGTGCAAACTCTGGGCCTGAGAAACTCTCTGACATTTTAGTGTGAAACAAAGTAGTCGGTTTAATACGAACATCGGAAGGTCTGAATACACCTTCAGAATCTGGTGCCTGCACAGCGGTTCCAGACCCATCCAAGGTAGAGACATCCGCATATTCCATAATCGAAGAAGCATCTCGAGGCATACTGGACTCCGAATGGGTCTCAGCAGAGGCCTGCGAATCTGTAGAAGCAGTATCAGGGGCTGTGAAAGCGCCTCACCGAGCACTGGCAGACTGGTGACTAGCTTAATGGAAGTGTCGGCAGTTTTGGACCTGTGAGATCTGTCTCTGTCCTTATCCTTACATTATTTTGAAAGATCGGTAGTCGGATGGCATACCAAAGCCATTTTGGAATACGGAGAACAAGAGCGAAAGAATTTAGCAACAAAGATAGCCCAACGACGAATAGTTCAGGCGTTAAACAAGGGACAAAACCGACAGCAAGGGACGTTGTGGTCTGGGCCTAAACAGGTGATGCAGTAAGAATGAAAATCTCTGTGAGGTATTTGCTTTCCACAGACAATTGTTAACTTTTTCTGACATCTGTTAGAGCAAGAAAAAAGAATCCCCAATGGGGTACTTCGCTTTAGAAGACTTCAGGCTTGAAACTCGAAAAATGAAAATTTTAGGTAGTGGCTGACCAGCACTTGAGAACTGTCTCTGCTTTGGGCTCCCGTGCGGCAAGAAAAGCTGATGTAATGGCGTCGGCTGCATGTTTTATACCCCTGCCGACCTGACGTCATGGAAGAGGCAACAGCACTGCGTCTTTCGGCTTTTCCCGGTTAGGGGTTGCCACAGCGGAACTCCGGTCCGCTAATGATTGGTAGTTGATTTTTACATGCCGAGTTACCAGCCCTGACGCACAACCTTCAACAAAGGTACGCCCATTCACGCATGTCTGAAGAGGCAACAGCATACGATACAAAAATCCAAGACTCTGGTATTCGGGCCGACTGAGGGCTACCTGCAGGCAGATAACCCAAGTGTAATGACTGCAACAGTGAAACACAAAGAACATGCACAGTGATAACGGCCTTTACACTTAGATGTACGATGGTATGCTTTACTAACTTTGATCAAAATCAAACCAAACACTGGCCAAAGTTTTAACTATCATTATCCTTAAAACCATTAATGATGGTACCATAATTTATGATTTGACAATTTACTCTGTAATCATAACTTGGGTCCATTTTTCTTAGCCTCATAATGTAATGGTTATTAACTTAAGTTAATACTACTACGCAAGGTATGTATTTTTATATACTACCTTGGGGAACTTCAGCATCAAGTAATTATGTTACTCAGCTTACAATCATCAGCATATGTAGTTATCCAGAGCCCACTTCCCACAGGAGTGGAAGGTTAGAGGAGTGAGGCTAAATTCTGCTAGAGATTTGTTCCCTAATGCTGGAATTAAGTTCTTGTCCATAAAACTGTGAGTTCAAGGTGTTCCACTATTTTCTTTCCTGAACAGAAATATTATGGCTCTGAAGCCCAGAATGGCAGCTATGTACATTTCCCCCGAGAGTGGTCAAGCACTCTGCTTTCCCAGTCACTGGGAAGACTAGTGGCAGCATAAATCAATTTAAACTCCTTTTCTGGATCCATGGACACTACCGCTTGATCATTTACATGAGTTATGTACAGGAATTTGTGGGATTATTGGACCCTATAAAATTTATAAGACTTTTTCATGGCAGGGGTCTGGGTGCTATGTTGCAACATAGGAATAGAAGGACATGCTATACTCTAAAATCTCAAGAAAAGCAAGAAATATTAGTGGTTTAGAGGCATTCAGAGTCATAAAAATAAAGTACAGTTTGTGGGAGATGAACAAATTTGAAGAGGTCCTTCATTCTACAAATAGTATTCTTAAACGGATTTTCTTCTGTAAGAGGAGGAAGGGATACTGAGTCATCAGTGTTAGTATCACAACCTATGGCAGAAAGCATCTGGGTGACATGGTCTCATTCTTTCTCCTCAATGACAGAGGAGAGTTCCCTATTTTTTCTTAAAAGAGCAGACCCCAGACACTTGAGTGCTGATATGAAGCTAGCTGCAAGTTCTACAAAACCTTTATGAACGCCTGAGTCAGGGAGTTCCAATTTTGACAGAAGGGCACACAAATTACCTGAAACCCAGGAATCTGCAGGGAGTTTGGTTGACAGGGCATCCTGAGTACAGAAGTTTGGGCCCACTTGCCATGAGCAGCAGCCCTGTGGCTCTAAGCCTGCAAAAGGGGATCCAAGGTGTCTACCCTCACAAGTCGGGCATTCTACTTATGAAACATCTTGTTGCAATTGTGTGTACAAGCGCGCACAGACACACAGGCTATGAATCTTTATGAAGAAATTTGCTTTTCACATGTGCATTTTCTTACTCTTTATTGGCTAAAATAGCTCATCCCTTGTAACTGGCTGTCCAACCCCGCCACCCCATTAAGAAATAGTGCACAACTGTCTACATGAAAAAAAAAAAAAAGGTACACTGGGTTTTCTCCATAAGGATCCTTATCTGCATTCACCTCTAGAGTATGCTGACAATAGCAGACTGCAGATGCTAGCAAGCAGTTGAAGCAATAAGAATTGCAGGAAAGCAGCAACAACAAACTAAAGATGGCATGGGCTGACATCAAACCTTCTGCACCAGAAGTTTCAGTAGTCAGCAATACTGCAACAGTAATTTGTCTGAAGAACACTTAAGAAATACTGCTTAAATAGCTTGGTCACCCCCAGAATATTTAAACTGCAGAAGATGAAATACCATATTATTGGAAAAACATCCAATATATCAGACAAGAGGTTATCAAGCTGCATGCAGTAATTTATGTGCAACAGTATATACACATTTTTTTACCTGAGTATCTTCTGTCGGCTGTGCCTACTTCGTTCTCTTTGACAGCAGTCCAAATAGCTAATGCAGATTTCCTACATGAGAAAGGAAATTATTACAAACTACACCATATTTACTGGACAGTGGATGCTGCCTGAAGAGGGTGACTTGAGTGGCTGACTGCTGCATTTGGTGTTTTTTTTTTGTGTCAAAATATGCTATACACTGCAGAGCAAATACATACTCACTACAAACGGTTTTTCCTACAAATGAATTATCAAAAGGCGGAGCCCAACATATGTAATCAGGTAATAAGTGGGCATCTGCTCAGCATACAGCTGCTCAGCATACAGTAAATAGAAGTACACATTTATTAAACAATTAAAGTAGTTTCACCAACATAGCAAAAAAATAGATCAAACAATAAAAAAGCATGTTTACACAAAAAACACAATTACAGCAAAAGGAAATGTTAAACATTGCACATAGCAAAACAGACAAACCTGAAATACATAGGTCATATTATAACAAAGGGACTAAATCCAGACAAAAGTGAAAAAATAAAACAAAGTATATAATGCAAGCACTAGTAGAGAAGCAGGCAATAATGCGGTTTCTACGAATCGTATAGTATTTTGCAGTTTGTAGACATGTCTGACATGACCATGCCTCAAAAGACAAGTGTTACAGCAAATTTTATCCTAGCAATGGACCTAATAAGAAAAGAGTTTTGACCTCCCCAGCAAACTATTTACAGCTACACTACCGCTATATGATGTGAAACGAAATGAGAGTTATAAAAAAAAATTCCTTTTGAATAAAGGGATTTTTTGTGACATGCCAGACCGGGCAGTGTTTGGCCATTTTTTTGAAACCTTTTAAATTGCAGGGCAGGGAACACCAAATAAAGATGCCATGCCCTAACTTAAACTTCCCTTGCACAGTACGTAGTTTAGGAAAAAAGGGAAAGTTTTTTTTTTGGGGGAAAACCTTGGGATCTGTATTAGCTTCACCCAGAAAAATTCCTGGGGGGGGTAAATACTTTTTTTGGAAAACATCCAATAATTTTAAAAGAAAAAAGGTTTTTCCCTTTGACCCAGAATAGGCAACGTAAAAAAATAACATTTTTTACCTAAAAAAAACTTCCTGGGCCAAATTTTGTCTTGCAGAGTCCAAAGGGCAATGCAAAAACTTAATGAGAAAGAAAACAAATTTCCCAATTACTGGGAACAGGGAACCCTCCTTTGAAAAATTTCCCTAGTGCTTTCCCCGAAAGGGTGTTTGTGTAAAATTTTTGCTTAATGCCAGAAAAATAAAAAATCCAAAAGGTTTTTCCCCTTCTTTGGTACAGGAACAAGAATAAAATTGGCCCCATTTCTGGCATAGGCCGCTGTATGGCCCCATTTATAACAAAATTTTTGTTTACCCTTTTTTTTTTGGAAAATTTGGATCCTTTAAAGGGGGAAAAGGTTAAAAAAACCTTAACCGGGATGTTAAACCCCTTTGCCGGGGGAAAAACCCAATTTTTTTGAAAATGCCAATTTAAAAGGGGCTCCAGCAAAAGGGTTGGATAAAAGTTATTGGGTCTTTTTAGAAAGGATATCCCCTCAAAGATGGGGGTAATTTTCGGGAAAAAGCCCCGGGTCTCCCCTACCAGCCTAAAAGACGGGTTAAGAAATTTTCCCCCCCTTGAGGCCAATTTTTAAAATTTGGGACTCCGAAAAAATTTTAAACAGCTAAAATTTTACCGTTTTATTTTTTAAACCCCCAAAGGGAAACCAAACAAACTCAATTTAAAGGAGATTCCTTAACCAAAAATTTTTAAGGGCTCCCTAAAATGGGGGCCCCCCTCGGGGCCGAAATAAACCCCTTGCAAAGTGTTAATTTAAAACTACAAATCTTTAATTTTACAAATACCTTAGAACCCCTTTTAAACTTAATTGAAAGGGGTTTTTTTAACAAAGGAAAAATTTAAAGTAAAGCGGGGAAAGAATAAAAAATTTTTTCCCCTTTACCCCCCTCCCTTTTTATTGGGAACCTTTTTTCCAAACCTTAAACCCCTGGCCCCTGCAACTTTTGGGGCCCCCGGGGTTTAAAAGTATTTATGGTTTCACACCCGTTCCCACTTTTAAAGGGGCAAAAAGAACTTGAAACCTTGAAACAATTTAAACATCCGAAAGGGGATCCCAAAAACCCTATGCTGGGGTAAAAAAAAACCCTAAGCCCCGGAATGGGCCCTAATTAAAAATTTCCCCCCTCATGGAATAAAGTTTGAAAAAAAAATTGGGAAAAAAAATTACCCCTGAAAACCCTTAATTTCAAAGCCAAACTCAACCCTCCAAAACCCCCCAAAGGTTCCCCCCTATTTTTGGGGGGCAAAATCTAATAAATAACAAATTTTTTTTAAGAATTTTTTTGGGCACAGACCGAAAAACTGGGGCAAAAAAGAAAAAGGGCCCTGTTGGGGAGGCCCTTGGAAACAGAAAAAACCTCCATTGGAAGGGGGGGAGTCAGTAATAAACCCCCTTCCCCTCCCTGTTAAAGGGGACTTAAAAAATCTCCCTGGGACTGAAAAAACCTCCTGCCCCCGGCCCCACAACCTTAAAAACCGGCGTCCCCCCTCCTTAGTCTTTTCCCGGTTTTTAAGGGGCCCACATGCCATAAAAGTTTGACAAGGGAATTTTCCCCTTAAATGCATTTTACAAAGAAAAAAACGCCAGGAAAAACAAAATAAAAAAATTGAAAATCCTCACTTTTCCCACAAAAAAAGTTACATTTTTCTAATGTAAAATGGGCAAAAAAAAAAATTTTTAAACCTTAAATTTACCCAAATCAAAATTTAAACCCAAAGTTTGTTCTGCATCACCAGCAAAAAGCTGAAATTGCCTCATGATTTGTACCCGGGCTGATTATCCCCCCAAAACTTTAAATTTTGGGCCAAAATAAATGAAAGGCGCCTTAAGAAAACCAAAAAAACTTTTAAAAGTGGGCTTAATGCTAAAACAATTATATGAAAAATGAAAAATTTTAACATTTTTTGAAATGCCCAGAATTCAATTAAAACTCATTATTTTGATCTCAAACTTTCAAAATGACCTCTTCAGATCACCAAAACATAATCTATGAAACTGAATTTGTGCAACTTAGAAACATGACACTATTTGCAAAAACAACAAAAAGAAAACACAACCAATATCATACAGAAATTCCACACATTTATAAGCACACAATCTAAAACATAATTATGAAACAAAGCCTACTACATATGCAAAATTCAAACTGAAAATATAGATGCCCATTTTATAAGTGCAACAACTGGGGTATGCATGGTCAAACTACCTATGTCCAAAATGGGGAATTTCCCCACTAGAATAAAGCACACCCCTTTGCACCTACCTATAATCATTTGGCATTTATGCTTCTATGAATACTTACAGGAATACTTTCGATAAAATTAATAATTATATATAATATATATATATATATATATATATAATAAATATATATATATATATATAAAAAAAAAAACCCCACACAAAAAACCACACACACACAAAAATTATAAAAATATAAAATATATTTTATATATATATTTATAAATATATATATATATATATATATACACACACAAAAACACAAATTATATATATATATATATATATATATATATATATATCTCACACACACAAAAAAAGCCAACATCCCAGACAGGTTCAGTGCAAACTTCTTTAAAAAGAAATTCTTCCCAACAGGTGTACCCCCTGACATCACAGATGAAAGGTGAGGTTCTAAAGCAAAAACACAGCATAAATGGGAGAGGTGCCCCCTTTCAAAAGAAGAACTGAATAAAAAAGTCACTGTTCAATCTCACCCTTTACAAGGATATGTAAAGGAATGGACAGCAACAGTGGTCCCAACCCCAGGGGGACAACAGACCCGGTACCCTATAAGCCTCAGCCTGGTCTGCAAAGCTATGGAGCGTTCATCATGGAACTAAAAGACATTGGTAACCTCCAAACACGGGATCCTAAATTTTTTTTTCTTTCCTCTTAAACCCTTTCATTTTTTGAAACAGTCACCAAGGCCATAGATAAAGGGGAATAGACAGTCTACCGGGACCTGAAAAACCCTTTCAAAAAAATTGGGCATCATAAATAATCCCAGCTTAAATATCAACCCCTATGTCACAAAAGGGGCCAAACGGGAGGATAGAACCAACATGGTGAATTGCAGGTGCCTGTCAGACTCTAAACCATTTGGGGTTTAAAAGGGCTCAGTCCTCCCTTTTGTTGGATATTTCTAAACAAGTAACACAGGACTATTGCCCAAGTTCAATGACCAAACTGGGTGCCATAATACCCCCTTGCAAAGCACCCTAAAAGGGTCTCAGAGACATCTTTGAGCCATGGCGCTAACTCCCAAAAAGTGCATAGTCATCCCTTGGGGGAAAAAAATCCAAAATTCCCAATAGGTGGTAATCCATTAAAAAGAAATTTGGGGTTGGGGGAAAGTGAAAAAACTTTTGACAATCATGCCAAAGTGGTTAAAAAGACCTTCTATATCCCCACCTTATCAAAAGGATTCACATCTAGATGAGGGGCAGTCCCCCTTCATGACCCAAACTGAATACAATCCCCCATTTGGGATTTACCAGACACCTGCAACTGGAAAGCCCCCAAAAGTCCTCACCAAGAGGATAAAGGGACTAAAACAGATGCCCATGCAGTTAGGCTAAAGAAACCCAGCTCTTCAGTTCTTCCCCTTTCTAGAGGCAATCTGTACCTGAAAAAGCCATGTAAAACCAAAATTTAAATCCCCCAAGAAAAAAACCCTTAGATTCCCCCAAAGGGACTTAAACCTCAGCACAGAATAAATAGGACATGCTGGAGGGACAGATTCATATCCCAGACTCTCACTCTGGAACAAAATCCCAATCCATGTTAGGCGGGCCCCTCAATGATCTTCAAGAGAAATCTTGGGTGGATGGGAGATCGGGGTTTCCCCTGATCTCTGTGTCCCTACTAGACAGAGACACAGTAAACTAAAAAGGGCTATTTCTGTTTTTTAAAGGGGCACAGTCAACAAATCAAAGGGGGGGTTGGCTAAAAACCCGGGGCTCCCTATAAACCTAGAAACCATCAACTATATATACAACAAAAAAAAAAAAAACACACACACACACATAATAATTTATATTTTTTTCCCCACACACACACACACACACACACACACTTTATATATTTTAAAAAAATAAAACACACAAATATATATAATATATATATAAATATTCCACACAAAAATATATATATATATATTAATAAATTTTCCACACACACAAATTATATATATATATATTTATATAAATTAATATATATAAAAAAAAATATATATATATTTTTTAAAAAAAAAATATATATATATATATATATATATATATATATATATATATATATATAATATATATACAACATCCTGGCAATTTCAGTGCTAACTTTCCCCCTTTTAAAAGGGCCCATCTTTATACCGAAGAATGAAAAGTTTGATCACTGCACAGGAAAAAACTTCACTCCAAGCCAAGAACACAGCATCCATGGGACCTGACAACATGGCTCCCTCTGAACAACAGAATGAAGGCAATGTATGTTCAATCTCCCTAACCTCAAGCTTTGTGCCCAGAAGGGCCCAAAAAGTTATCACAGGGAAAAAAAGGGGAACTACCCCCAATTAGCCGGGGACCCTGTCAAGGCCAGGGAAAGATTCATGGAACTAAAGACTTTGGGAGATCCCCAAAACCCCGGGGACCATTTTTTTTAAAAGGAGATCTTTCTCCTAAACCTGATAGACTTCTTTGATAGTCCCCAAAAGAAATGGGGGTGGTGGTTCAAAAGCCTATCTAGATCTCAAAGGTTCACCATACTCGGGAAATTTAAAAAAACTCACTAAACTGGTATAAACCCCTATGTCACAAGAGGGGGCCAACTGGTTCTGAAAGAACCCACACTGTGAAAGTAGCAGACTCCAAATCAGACTTCGGGTGACAAGTGGAGCCACAGGTTCAGCCCTTTCTCTCCTGTTTGGTATCTACTTTTTGAAGTACAGGCTAAAACAGAAGGTCTTTTAACTAAATTAGATGACTGCAAACTAGGAGCCTTTGAAACTCCTGTGGCCCCTACAAAAGGCCTCACTGGACAGATGCCTGGTGCCAAAGACATGGTCTCAAGCTCAATGCCAAAAGTGTAGTCATCCCCTTTGGAAAAAATTTGCCCCATGAACTACACATAGGCGGAAATTTTAACAAAAATTAAAAAGAGACCTTGGGACAAAAGGGGACAGTAGTCTCCCTTTGATAATCACATCAAGTGGTCAGAAAATCCCCGGGACACCTCATCACAAAAGGTTTCTCATCCAAAAAAAAAGAGTTCATTGCCCCTCTACTCATCACTCATTAAAATTATAGAGTACCCCCCTTTTGGTATGTACCCACAAGACATCTACAACTGGAAAGGCTGCAAAAATACCTCACAAAGGGTTTTGGCCTCAAACAGATCCCTTTAGACCATCTCAAAAACTCCAGTTTTATTCCATATCCCAAAGGTATCTCTGCCTAACATACAAAGCTATGTCAAACCCAGAGCTGTTGGACATGCTCCACTTAAAGAAATCCCAACCCCTAGCTACATGCTCAGGGACCTAAATTGTCACCACAATAAAAAAAACATGCTGGAGGGAGTTCTGTCCCAAAACTTAACTCTGGAACAGACTAATCTATGTCAAACAGAGCTTAAAATTTAAAAAACTCTTGATGATTGGATGGGAAAAGGAAATTAAAGGGGATCACTTTGGTTCTGCTTGACAGGGCACAGGAAAAAATTTTTTTGAAAATTTTTTGGCTAGGTTTTTTAGGGCCAAAACCTAGTACCTATGAAAACCTATATATTATTTTTTAAAATATATATATATATATATATAATAATATTATATATATATATATAATTATATATATATATATATATATATATATATTATATATAATTTTAAAAAAATATACACACACACCAAAATTTAAAAAAAATATATATATAAAAAAATATATATTATAAAAAAAAATATATTTTTAAAAAACACACATATTATATATATATATAATATATATAAAAAAAAAATATATATATATATATATAAACATATATATATATAAACACAAATATATATATTTTAAAAAAAAATATATATATATATATTTTTTAAAAAATATATATAAAAATATATATTTATATCACACACAAATATATATATAAAAATATATATATATATTAAAAACACACACACACACACAAAAACATTATATATATATATATATATATAATAAAATAATATAATATATATATATATATATATATATATATATATATATATATATATATATATAATAATATAATATATAATATATATATATTATATATATATTTTTGGGTATTGATTAAATTTAAGTAAAGATTTATTAATAAAATTTTTAATTATAATAATTTTTTCTTTAAAACCCCCCTTGGGGGGAAACCCGATCTGTCCGGGCAAAACCTTTAAGTCCCCAAGGTTTGGGGGGCTTCAGCTTCCTACCAAAAACCCTTATGGGGGTACATAAACCTTTTTTAAAATTCCATTTTTGCCCTTACAACCCCCCTCCTAAAAACCCCCCATGGAAAGGGAACAACACCAGAAAAAAGGGGCCCACCCCAACCAATCCCTTTAAAAGAAATAAAGTTGGGAGGGGTCGGTTGCACCCAAATTAGACCAAACTCAGATGGAACCCCCTTTGGTGGAACAAACCTTTTCGAAAATAGTACTTCATTGCTCCTTTAACCTTTGGAAAGGTTCCCAGGGTATTTTGGAAAACCTGGTCCGAAAAAATCCAGCCGGGAGGAGAAAGGGCTTACTCCAATTTTTCAATTTTTTCCCTTTTTTTAAATTTGGGGGAAATAAATTATTTTTGAAGAAAAAACCAGGTAAAAACGTGGATTTGTCCAGGAACCTTACCAGAAAAATGAGAAAAGGTGCCAACTAAGGTTTAATTCTGAACCCTTTTTCTGAAATAAGGAAACCGGCTTTTTTAGGGCAAAATTTAATGGCCAAACCCTTTAAAGGGGGGCCCTTCAAGGCTTTTAAAACAAGGCCAAACCCCCTGGGGCACCAACTTTCCCGGAGGTTAAAAAAAAGCAAAAAAGGGGTTTACATAATTTTTAAAAACCCAAAAAAATTTTCCCTACTGGGAAATGGGAGAGGGAAATTTAATTTTAGGATTGTTTTTGAAATTTGAGACAGGGTTAGAAAGAGGAATAGGCTGAAAAGGGCCCCCTCTATCTTTGGAAAGAGAAGGTTCCCTTTTTTATAAACTTTAGTGTTTCCTTTGGGGAAGAATGGCAACAAAAGCCGGGTCCAGACAGGGGAAATAGAACCAAACCCGCTTGGGGTTTAAGGTTGGGTTTTTTCCCCCCGGTTGAAATAGGTCTGGAAGGGACCATTCCAGGCGGGGAAATGGCCGAGGGGAACCCAATTGGGAGGGCCAGAATGGGGGGAAGGAAACTCTGCTCCCCAACCGACGGGCTTTCTGTATGAACTTGGTTATGAGCGGGGAAAGGGGTGGATAGGCATACAAGTAGACCGGACCCCCAAGCATGGACTAGAGCGTCTCTGGGATTCTCCCCCGGGGGAAATATTTCAACCCCGCATTTTGTGTTTAAGGGAGAAGCAAAAGATCCGCAAGGCCCCCCCTTTGGGAAGATCTGCCCAAAATTGGGTTGAGAGACCACTTGGAGTGAGAATCACTCTGCTCAGTTTGTCCGCCAAAATGTTGGACCGACCCGAATTGGTTTCTACCAGAAAGCGGTTGGTGGATATCGCCCATTCCCCCACTCTCATAGCCTCCGGCAAAGTGGGTAGGACCCGGTTCCTCCCTTGTTTATGTAAAAACTGACATTTTTCTGTCTGGGTTGCAATAGTCCCCAGAGGTAGAAGGTTGTGGAGAGCTTGCAAGCTAGAAGCACCGCCCCCATCTCTAGGACATTGATATGCAAAGCGGTCTCCAGGGGAGTCCACGTGCCTTGGGGTTCTGCCCCAAAGCCCCCCACCCAGGCGAAGCGTCCGTGGTCAGCGGGGTTGGGGGGGGACAACAAAAAGGGCCCCCTTCCTTTGCCCGGGGGGGAGCCACCAAAAAGGGGGTGCCTGCCCCCTTAGGGGAATCGGAGTATTTAACGGATGGAGTACAGGGACCACTGAACTTGAAGGGTCCATGCAGAATCCTCATTGACGTGAAGGGGAGTGATCCGCTGCCATAGATCCTAGTGCCCTCAGAAATAATTCCCCGGGGCCCGGGGTTTGAAGAAGAATTAGCACCTGACACGACAAGCTGTTTATCCTGTCCCAGTTAGCATTGCCGGGAAAAGCGGGTATCTAACTTGGCCCCTATGAACTCAGGACCTCGGGGGAAAAAGAGGATTTCTGGAGGTTTAAGATGCCTAAGCTCTGGGCAAGGGTCAGAGCATAATTTTTCCAGGCAGAGCTGATGCCTGTTGGTGGGGGAGCCAGTGTCTAGGTATGGGAAGACCTGAATGCCCTGAAGTCTCAGGTGGGCTGCAACCACTGCCATGACCTTGGTGAACACCCTGGGGGCTGAGGTGAGGCCGAACGGAGAACCCTGAACTGGTAATGACTGGCTCCCAGCCGGGAAACGGAGAAACCTCCCGGATCGCTGTCCATCAAGATGTGGTAATCATCCTTGAGGTCTATAAAACCAGTCATTCTGCCACAGAAGGGGGGAATAGATTGGAGGGTGACCATCCGAACTTTTCTTTGGGAATGAACAGGTTCAAAGCGGAGGGTCTAGAATGGGTCTGAGGTCCCCGTCTTTTTGGCACTAAAAGAACCTGGAGTAATAACCCATCCGGACTGGTCTGGGGGGGGCTGGATGGTTTTTCTAGCAACTTGGATTTTCTGCTGCCTCCCTTCGATCGGGTGGAACATCGGGAGGTGTCTGGTGAGGAGGGGGGTTTTTGAAGGGATGGATAACCTCTGGATATGATGCGGAGCACCCATCGATCTGTCGTAATGGACTCCCAGTTTGACAGGTGCTCCCACAACCCCCCCACTGCCTCCAGAGAGGGACAGCCGGGTAAGCCCTCAGGGCTGCGCGGTCTATCCGGGAAAGGTTCCCCGGACCCGGGTTTCCGGGCCCCTCTGCCTCTGGGCGGCCCTCCTTGTCCTCCTCTGCCTCTAGAGGACAGGGGGCCGCCGGATGGGATTGCTGGGACTTACGGAACCACAGCTTCTTTTGTCCCCTGATTCCTAGAAAAGGATCGTTGGGGATTAAAAAGCGGACCCGATGGCAGACAGCCTTCCCCCCTTTTCCCTTTTGGGCCAGCTCGACGGTCTTGCCGAAGGAAGATCCGTCAAAGGTGCATTCCGGGGCCCTTTAAGGGATCCAAAACGCAAAGACAAACCAGGAGTGAGTCGCAAGATGACCCCGCTGGCCCGGGTCCCTCCGTGGCATGGGAGAGTAGCGCATGGACGTGTTAAAATGGATTTAGAGTGGCCATCGAAAAACTTTTTGTCCTCCCCACATGGACTCGGGGCTGCAGCGTATTCCTTAATTAAGTCTCGTTGGCCAAAAGTGCCATTGGGTTGCCCACAGAAAAAGGGCCTGAACTAAACATCCGCTTCCCAATGCGGTCCAGTGCCGAGATTCCTTATCTGGGGGTGAAGAGCTCTCCGGAGTTTCTCTTGGTAGGGCCCCCACATGGCATCCACTGGGTTCCCTTGGCCCAAATCTATCCACTGGGGGCTAAGGATCTTGTCGGGTCGCCGGGATAGGCTCCAGGTCGGGCTCCTTCCACGCCCTGGTAGTAATGAGGTCTACCAGGGGGCAGCCGGGGACACCCAGGAGGTAGAAGGGCCTGCCTCAAAGCATCCAGGAACAGGTTCATCTCGGAAGGTTTTGGGCAGACCACCCCTCTAATCAACATTTCCATGATGTCTCCGGGGGACATCCTCGGGGTGACCTTGGGGGAAACCCTTTCCCCTTTATCTAAATCTGTCGGTGTGGGGGCTCGGGGGGTCCAGGTGCCTCCTCTTGCACCGTTTTAGGACCTCCTCGGTGGGACTGTCCGAAGGGCTCGCAAGGGGCCTGTTCCTCTAAGGGAACCAACTGGAGGGTTGGGCAGGCTGTCCCGATGGTCGGATGATGGAGGATAGACCCACATGCAGCGGGGGGAGGATGGCCGGACCGGGACCTGGAGGTCCTCGACAGTACCCTCTCCACAACCTCAAAAGCAAGGAGAGCTACTCTCACCAGGCTCCGAGAGCTCTCCTCGGGAGGGATCGGGGGGGGAGCCGAGAGAGAGGGTGCTCCAACCCAACGGGCCAAAACACACCCGCTCCCCCGGGTCCGATGCTCAGCCCTCCCCGGGGGCTCGATCCGACAGACTGGGCCGCGGGGGGCCCGGAGCTATCGGCGCCGAATCCCGGTTCGAAAGGGCCCGGATCCGATAACTCGAGACCAAAAAAGGGCGGAGAAGGGGTTTGGGCAAATATTCCCCAGAGGGGAGGCAAGAGCACCCCCTCTGCATTTGGGGTGGGTCCTCATCCATCCATATCTGCTTCAGTGAGGCTTCTTGTTGATCTTGAAGAAGTCCCCCGGCGGGCCGGGAGGGGCGGGCCCCACCTCGAGACCGATCCTCCTCCTCCAGCTCCGGAGAAAAAAAGGTGAAGGGCCGGGGGGGAGGATCGTCCCCCGAGGGGGACTTAGTCAGCTTAGAGGCGGGCTGAGGGTTGAGTCTCAGCCCCCCTTTTGGGACTTATGTCCCTTGTCTTTATGCCTTTTTTTCCCCCGTAGTGGAGGCCTGAATCCCCCAACTCAAACCCAAAGAGGGAGGTTGAGTCCCAGGTTGAGTCGGGGCCCAGAAGGAGGGCTGTGGAGACAGCCTGTGCCTGAGAGGGAGGAAGAAGAAGCGATTCCTGAGGCAACAAGGGCCCGGATCAGCTTGTTCTTCCTGTCCCTAATATCGGGGGTTAAAGGCCAGATTTTGCAGGCCGATGACAAATGGGCCCCCCCAAACATAAAAGACTGAGTGTGGCCCAGGGGGCTTATGGCCACACTCAGTACATTTTGAGAACACCGCCTTAGGCCCTTCAGCCATAACACCACTCACACCAAAAAACACACACAATAAAACTAAACACTCACAGGTTGCAGAGCAAATGAAGTAACTACTTCAGATCTAAATTTAAAGCTAATCTGTGAAAAGGACACTGAACTTGATAGTGACCTTACTGATGTTAATCTAAACCTTCCATATAAAAAAAGTTTGTTTAACCCACCACTTAACAATACCCTGCAGATTTTTCTTAAACTTTGTGAAAAAAATGGTTTAATCTTTCCAAAGACCAAATTTCAGCTCTTAAACATTTGCAAAATGATAAAACATTAAGAATTATGACTGCAGATAAAGGTACGGGTATTGTTCTTATGGAAAAGGAACGTTATGTGCATACTCTTCAAGAAGACCTCAGTAACAATACTTATTACACACCAGTGCAATTGCCACTTGTAAATCGTGCTTTTAGAAAGATAGATAAGGCCCCCCGGCCTTTTAAAAAAACCCTTAAAAATTTTAAACCAAAAAAAGGGCCCCCCAAAATTTTTTCCAAAAAAAAGGGGGGAAGAAAAGGCCCAAAAAAAATTTTCCAAATTTGGGGCAAAAGTTTTAAATCCCCCTCAGTCCTGGGACCTCTCTGTTCTATATATTTTCTGAGGTACAAGTTAACACGGAGGACTATGGTGACCAAGTTCAGATGACTGCAAACTGGGTGCCATAATCACTCACCATTGACACAAGCATCCTCCAAAAGGGTCTCACAGAGACGGATAACTGTTGCAGAGCCATGGCCTAAAGCTAACTGCCAAAAGTGCATAGTCATCCCTTTGGGAAAACAGTGCCACAAATTACCACATAGGTGGTAATCCATTAAGAATGAAGAAGTAATTAGGGATTTGGGGACCCAAGTAGATAGCAATCTCTCCTTTGACAATCACGTTGCCAAAGTGGTTAGAAAGACCTTCTATATAGCCCACCTTATCACGAAAGGATTCACATCTAGATCAAGAGAGGTCATTGTGCCCCTCTACTCATCAGACCCATAACTGAATACAATGCCCCATTTGGGATGTACCTCACCAGACACCTGCAGCAACTGGAAAGACCCCAAAAGTACCTCACCAAGAGGATCAAGGGACTCAAACAGATGCCCAGTGCAGTTAGGCTAAAGAAACTCCAGCTCTACTCAGTTGCTTACCGCCTACTCAGAGGCATCTGTACCTGATATAAAGCCATGACCAAACCAGAATTAATGGACATGCTCCACCTCAGGAAATCCAAATCCCTTAGAGCTACACGCTCCAAAGACTTAAACCTCAGCACAGAAATAAATAGGACATGCTGGAGGGACAGATTCATATCCCAGAGGCTCTCACTCTGGAACAAAATCCCAATCCATGTTAG
>NC_056730.1:591121496-591148996 GCF_019279795.1 Protopterus annectens | reverse complement strand
AAATACTTCTAGGTGATGTGATATCAAGTAACACAGCAATTTTCCGTGTTTAATAATTGAGAGGGGCTAAGCAGCAGGTTTGAAAGGAGGCTGCCACAGTTGTTCCAGGATAATTCAAGCACCATGGAGAAGTAAACACACTTTAAGTGGTGTAAAGTGTAGGATTCCCTTAATTCATTCACTCCAATGGAGCTCAGGAAGTTTACACTCTAACTTCCAATGGGTGAAGCCTAAGCCTTTTGACAGAATAAAATTTATGTCTTCACATTTCAAACAACTGTTCATATTTCTGGAACCATAGAGATTATGAAAGATGTATAAATGGATAACTCTTCAGCATAAACTATTTTTTTAGTGGTAGTATTATTTAGCTTCTAGGTCTTGCACCTAATTTTATAAGTCACAGTAAGCACAGTAGCTGAACTTACAATATCTCAACAACCACTCAAGTTACGCACATACTGTCAAGCATTTTATTCATCTGAGAGCTTACATATGAGGCTAAGGAGCTCTGTCTGCGTTACTTGATTGTTGAGATTATTTGGAAAATGTGAAAATATCTATATAAATTAATATCATAAAAACAGTTAATATCCATTTACCTGCACTAAACAGAGGTCAAATATTAATGCAGTTGAGTTTGCCATTGTGTAAGCTTTAAGATAAAATCTTTTAAAACCTTGTACATAGCATGGTTTTGTAATTATTGATGTAAATATAAACAAGCAATATTTGATGCCTAGAGGCATCAGTAGACATTTACTGCAGATACACCTGGAGGCGTCACTCAGATGTAATGACAAGTGTTTAAGAGGCTGCAGAGATGCAAGAGAAGGACCCATATGCATGAAGGCTGAAAGGCCTGAGACACAGCATTGCATAGGTATAGGCCAAGCCTAACACTGACTTAGGTATTGCAAAACCAGGGACACTGATGTTGTGAGAGGGTCCTGATTCTTTCTTTGAAATCCGAAAGAAAAATGCTTCCACCTGGATGAACAGGATTTTCTCATGATAGGCTCTCTAGCCTCCTCAATGACAACCAGCATATCCTCAGGGAACTAGTACTTGAAAAACAAAATATTTATAACTATCCTGGCAGTAAGATGCAGTGTTTAGGTTAAACTGCGCTAGCCTCCTTAAACCCTGCAGAGTTTAAACTGGATGAGGTGTCAACTGGTCAAGTTCAACATATAAAATGGAGTTACCCAGTCACTGTTTTCCGTGGGAAATCACGGTCAGCACAATTTCTACGTGTTTGCCAACGATGATTCCCTTCTTTTGGGAGATTTTGCCTTTCTTGTTTGAGTGACTGCGGAGTTGGTAAACAGAAGTTTGGAAGATTTGAGGCTAGTCCCCTGCTAGAAGCAATTTACTTATTTTCTGAATGAGATTACAGCAGTTTGTTTTTGTCTGGTTGTAAACTTATTCAGATGTACCTCTGAGTCACAGGACAAACAGATGTATTAAGGACAACTATCCTGAGTGAGGACTCTTATTTGCAAAGGCAGCATGTGAGGCTTCAGCCTGGACATCAGAAGAACGAAGGAGAACCAATTCAATCTGACCCAAAAGGACAGAGGAAGAGCAAACTTTTCCAAAGCTGATTACAACCTCCTGAGAGCAGGTATAAGCAGCTTCACAGCCATCATATCCCTTTAGTTGGAACAAGCACCAATGTTCAAGCCTACACCAAAAAACTAGACGAGCACCTATATAGTTTCATGGACTCAGCAATACCTGACAGGACAAAATTGTCTTCAAGGAAGAGTAAACCTGTCTAGTGGACAGCAGCAATAAATGCACTCTATAACAAAAGGAAAAAATTGCTGCCCAGAACCAAGAAGGAGCAGGTGCCAAGTTGGAAGCAATCTCTCCTTTGTCTGAACAATCAAATAAGGCCACTGGTGAAATCCTCTATGGCTAACAGAGTCCAAATTCGCCATATTCACTAAGGACAATCACAAACCCTTCTTCGCATTATGTCTGCAATCTCAAAGGTAACTCCCAAATCTGCTCTGAATTGGTGATCAAGAATGCCACATACACAAATACCATAGATATAGCTAACCTGCTGGCAGACAAGTTCAGTGAAAACTTCACTCCCTGTCTCTCCCCCACTCCTTCCCCCATCAGTAAACCAGGACATGCCTAGCACCTGCCTCCCTTCCCTCATCACCAGGGAGCAGGTCATTAATGCCCTCTCAAAGGCAAAAAATACAGCCTCCATGGGACCCGACAACATCACTGGCTGTGTCCTAAATAAACTTGGGCAAGAGCTCTCAGCACCACTAGGCACCCAATTTAACCAAAGCCTGTGTACTGGCTTCATCCCAGCAGAATGGAGGACAGCCACCGTCATCCCTCTACACAAAAGTGGAGCGTCCACAGACCCAGGCAGTTATAGGCCCATCAACCTAACTGGCCTGATCTGCAAGGCCATGGAATGCATTATCACAGACCTTATAAACAAGGTCATGGACAACCTCCAAATGCTTGATCCCACACAGTTTGGTTTTCTCAAAGGGAGATCATGCCTGTTAAACTTGGTCGCCTTCTTCGAAACGGTCACCAAAGTCACGGATGAGGGGAAGACAGTGCACACTGCCTACCTTGAGCTAGGTAAAGCCTTTGACACTATTCCCCACTCAGGAATAATAGAGAACTCTCCCAGCTAGACATCAACCTGTATGTTACTAGATGGATAGCTAACTGGCTCACTGATAAAACCCACTCAGTCAAAACAGAGGAAGCCACCTCTAGTAATAGACCCATAACAAGCAGTGTACCCCAAGGATCGGTCTTGGAGCCTCTGTTTGGGATATACTTTTCTGAGGTGCAAGCCAAAACCAGTGGTCTGTGGCTGGCCAAGTTTGCAGATGACTACGTTGGGCACTGTCATAAATTCCCCAAGTGATGTGATCATCCTCCAAGAGGGCCTTACCCAAACTAATGACTTGTGCCAGAAGCATGGCCTCAAACTGAAAGCCAGCAAATGCATCATTATACCCTTTGGGGAAAATGGCGTCCCTGCTAATTACCACATTAATAACAACGTATTAAGCATGCAGTCAGTCGTGAATGACTTGATCACCCAAGTTGACAGCAACCTGACTTTTGACCACCATGCTGTCTCTGTTGTATGGAAGGCTTTCTACATGGCCCACCTTACAAGTAAGGGTATTTCATCCAGGAACAAGGAGATAACATCCCTGTACTCCTCCCTTATCAGACCCATTATCGAAGTACAATGTCTTCTTCGGCATGTACCTTGCCAAGCACATGCAGCAGTCAGACCGACCACAGAGGTTCCTGACCAGGAAAATCCAGGGTCTCAAACACCTATCCTACACAGATAGGCTAAAAGCCCTGTCCCTCTACTTAGTGTCATACAGACTGCTCAGAGTCTACTTGGGTCTGGCATACAAGGCTGTCTCAGACTTGGCCTTGATGGAGTTGCTGCATATCCATAAATCAAACTCACTCGCATAACCTGCACGCAAGGCCTCAACCTGGTCTGTGACATTAATTGAACTTGTTGATGAGATAGATTTGTGTCTCAGCAACTCCCCCATCTGTGGAATAGACTTCCTCTCCATGTCAAGCAGAGTACCTCACTAGCCCTCTTTAAGAGGAACCTGGACAACTGGATGGGAAACAGAAAATATACCCCTGGGATCCCACCTGTCTCTCTGCTGGACAGGGAAAACAGGTGCTGACAGTGTGAACATGGGTGAAATTCTTGGCTAGGCTTATAAGGGCCTCCAGGCCAATAGCCTAGTATCGTCCTATGAACCTTCCTCCCTTACTTTTCAGATTATTCTGGGAGAAAGTGACTGAAAAGAAAGCATAGATAAAACAAACCTGTTCATCTGAAAGAGAAGGCATCTACTGAACAAGCTTCTTTGTACAGCACTTGACAGCAGACCTTCTTCATCTATTTGTTGCTCAGACAAGCAAACAGATCCATCTCTAAGCATGCAATGTGAAGATAAACTGGGCACCCACCTGCGTGTAATGCAAATGAAAACATTCCTTGTGCAACATTCACTTATAAGAATCTGCAGCTGATCTGTTTAGCTGGTATGCGACTGAGTTTAGTCAAGATAAGATGTAAACAGCCTTTAGGGTCATTTGGGACTGAAGAGTTGTCCCGGAGGCAGTCATAACCTGCATGCAGATGGGATATAAGCAACACTTCCCCACACTTTCTTAATGCATCATACAACAGTACTGGCTATTATCACTTGCAAGAACTCTAGCCTCCGGAGGGGGGGGGGGGGGGTTTGAAGGTGCAGGGTGCCTAAATCAAAGCAATTATCTTCTTTATATTTATATGATTCTTTGAACTACATCCTAAATAGCATGCACCGACAAACCTGAATATATTCCCCAAGAAAGGTATGAAACATCTATGCTTAGGGATAGATTGTGAGGTTCCTGCACTAAGGGCATCCTCTTGGTTGGCTGGACCAACATTCTAATTCCTTTGTAGTGCAAGGCAGCATAAAGATCATCTCTTTCAGGGACTGAGAGTGGCAGATCTAGGTGACTCTGGTATCACTGCAGTCTTCCTGCTAGGAGGACCTTTACTTAGGACTGTTGGAGGGCATTAATCTGTGTCCTCATGATTTCCATATTAGTGATCCCTGCTTTCTGTTTCTTGATTTGAAACTATTGTCCAAGAGATTCCACTTTGTTTTGAAGGAGGTACCCCTCTGGTTGGTGGAATGTACCCAATGAATACAACTCTTATGGAAGGGATAAGACTTCACATTGGGAAATTAAGCATCCCTGGTTTTGGAACAATGCATACTGAATATCAGATCCCTCTCCATTTCCTACCAGGATGGCGCCTGCATGAAGTAGTCACAGTTAGGGCTGAAATGTGAATGCCCTTTGTTGTACAATAAGCAACTATTAAAACCAGGCCTTCTGTAAATACTCTGACTACTGCATACAATCCAAAGGACAGGAAGGTAAACAGACAATGGGAAACTTCTGCCATGAATCTGAGACACCATTTGTAGTCACTTTGAATAGGTCTAGGGTAAGTATCAGAACTTGAGGGAACAGGAGTTGTAAGAAGGCCTGCATATTAGCATTTTTACTTGTGGAATTCTAAGGTAGGTGTTCAACCTTGACACATCTAGGATGAGCTCCCAAAGATAATCCTAAGTTCAAAATAAAAAGTCTTGAGTAGAACTCCCCCCACTTTGTTTTGGCACTGGTTCTCTTGACCTAGTTGCAGGAGTAATGTAAATGGGGGGCTAGACGTACTCAATCCTGTGGTATGGGGGAAATATTGGACATTTTATTTTCTTAAGACTTGAAGTCTACAATCCTGCGAGATGATCTGCAGCTTACCCACTGGTCTTTTTGTGATTGCACCCCCCCCAATTTCTTATTCTTTAGTTTACATTTCCGCTATCTTTGGGGTAGGTGAGATGGGTTGTGAACAGGGCTCGAGTAGAGAATCGTGACACAGGTTAAGGGAGGGCTAGAGTCCATGTAGTCATGGCTGCTTCCTTGGGGAGTTAGGTGCTTCCCCTTCTAATCCCCATTTCTTTTTGTACTGGCCTCTTTCACCCTTCACCTGCTCACCCTTTCCTTGTCTGTGATAGTATAGCGCAGATTTTGACGGGTATTCCTAACATACCTTGACACTAGAGTGAAAACATTGTTTCTCTGTCTGCAGTGTTCCCCATTCCTCCATTTACCTGAATATGGCAATAGTTGGGTTCCCAAAGAGTAGATGCTTTTAAAGGGTGCATTAACAACCTGCCCTCCGACATCCTCTGGCAGGACTATAACCTCAGCCAGGCATGAGAATTAGGCACAAACTTTGCAGCTGCCACCCTGGTTGCTGCATGCACAGCATTACAGACACACTTGATGTCACTGTCATTTATCTGAGAGTTAATCATTTTAAAGCCTTGAGTGGTGGCTGTATACACATTCTTCCCAAATTCATCCAGTACTCTTGCTTTCCTTACCACTGGGAAGAGTACTGGGATCAGGAACCAGATGACATGACCCCTTTTCCATTTCCACACCATATTTTTATAAAAACAACCTTGTAGAACTCCCAAATCCTGTAAAACCTGTCTGCTTTAAGGAGCATGGGGGCTGGGTATCCAGTTTCTCACCTTACAGGCAGCCAAGAAGGCATCCTCCAAACATCCCAAGCCTAGATGAATTGCCACAGGTTTAAGGGCATACAGACCCAGAACATTAAAATAACTTTTCTGGGCATTTGATGCCTCTCTGGTTCTCATCTGTGGTAGTCATGAGATTTCCTCTGTTGGTGAAGTAGAGGACAAAGGTGTCATCAGTGCCTATGTCATGGGAAAGACATTTGAAAGGAATAGTCCAATTTTTCCCCTTCACTTTCAAAGGCGTAACTATCCCCCTCTATGAAGCATTTCTACTTTCTTTTTGCAGAGAGGACTCAAGACACTGATGGGTGATATGCATTTGGGAGCAGGCTATGAAGGAATTTTTGAGCCAGGCAAATTCATTCCTGGAGAAAGGCCACGGAAGGGGTAGGGGGTAGAGGACCACCAGTTATCCAAGGTCCAGGCAACTGCAGTGAGTTAGGAGAGAACACCCACTGTTTAATATTTTGTGTCCTCTTGGGTAGGGTAGCTGCCATACAGGTCTGGGCCTGAATACAGGATTATCAAATCTCTATTAATCCACCACGGATATCCTCCACAACTAAAATGGCCTTACCATTCGGCATTTCTGAAACTATGACAAGTGCTTTGGCAAATGGGGGATCTAGTTTGAACTCCAAGTGAGGATCCCTGTCTTGGTGGGATGTGCTTTGATTAGTTAGCACTGCAGCTTCGGGGGTGGGGTGGGGTGGGGTTGTTCAAAGACCTCGCATACATGATGTGCGGGGCAGGGGCTGCAAGTGCTTCACCATGACCACCACTCTCAAGCCATGCAGGGATGTCTCATACTGTAATTATTGGAGTCACTGAGTGCCCTTTACTTAGACTTTTTTTAACTGTTTCTCAGGGGAGACATCCAAGATAATGTACTGAAATGGAAGACACCATAGTGGTACAAGCCACAATCCTCAAACTCAGCTTGGCAGGGAATACACCCCCAAGTGTTTTAGAAGTAAACCCTAGTAAACCAAACATCTCTTACTGTCATGCTCTGGTCATAGGCAGAATATATAAAGGCTTTGAAAGTTTTTAAATTGAATTTGCCTAGCACAAGAGGAACTTCCTTTTTTCTTAGGAACACAAATACCTAAAGCATAATCAGTTATCTGACCCTTCTAAAACACCACCACCCTAGTCTAAAATATATAAAATAGGATCATAGGAGATTACTAGGCTAATGGCCCTGGGGCCCTTACAAGCCTAGCCAAGAGATTTTCCCCAGAAAAGAAACCTCAATCAGTACCTGTCACCCCTGTCAATGAGGGACACAGGTGAAACCCATGGGACAAATTTGTGGTTTCCCACCCATTCATCAAAGTTGTGCTTGAAGAGGGTCAGTGACGCAGTTTGCATGACATGTATGGGTGTCTATACCAGACATGGGTCAGCCTCTGGGAGTCAAACCTGTCTCTCCAACAGGTTTTGTTAATGTAACATATTAGATTTACGCCTTTCGATCGGGTAATGCGTAAGGAGTTAGACTTACGGATATGGAGCATCTCTAGCTGAGCAGGGTCTGAGATTGCCTTGTAGGTGAGACACAGATCACCTCTGAGCAATCTGTAAGATACGGAGTAGAGTAATAGTGATTTGAGCCTATCCACATAGGACAGGTGTTGGAGGCCATGGATTATCTCTGTGAGGTATTTCTGTGGCCTTTCCAGTTGGTGCAGGTGTTTGGAGAGGTACATACCAAACGGGGCACTGTACTCAATTACTGGCCTAACAAGGGAGGAGTACAAAGATGTAATAACCTCCTTTTTTCTGGATGCAATTCTTTTACTTAGGAGATGAACCAAGTAAAAAGGCTTTTCTGATCACTGCCGCTACACGATGGTCAAATGTGAGATTGTTGTCAACCTGTGTACCCAGGTCGCTCACCACAGGTTGTATGCTTAGGGGGTTGCCGCTGATGTGGTAAATCAGTAGGGGACATGTTTTTGCCAAATGGTAGGATAATACATTTTTTTGCATTTAACTTAAGGCCATAACCTTGGCACCAGTCACTTGTGAGACCCTGTTGTAGTATGTTAACATCATCTGGGGAGTCAATGACAGCACCCAACTTACAGTTGTTCGCAAATTTGGTCAGCCACAGGCCTTCTTGTCTTTGCCTGGACCTCTGAGAAGTAGATGCCAAACATTAGGGGTCCCAGGACAGATCCCTGGGGAACACCACTGGTGACAGGTCTGCTGTCGGAGGTGGAGGCACCTATTTTGACCTTGTGGGTCCTATCGGTGAGCCAGTTGGCCACTCACCTGATCAACCACAATAAAATGAACAGGTGTAAAAAAGCCAATAAACGTAAAAAATACACCAGTCCAAAAAGAAGCAGCAAGGCAAAGAAGGCTTTTTAATCCACCAAAAAATTAACTCCAACAAAATGGTTTACAGCCGTTTTTGTCACAGAATAGTCATAGACTTTCATCAGATAAAACGTTCCATAAAACCACTGAATTTAAATACAATTTTAAATCCAATCAGTACCATACTTTAATAATTCAATTAAACATATCATAAAATTTAAAGTGAACTCTCCATATTGTTAAAACCCTCTGTTAAATGAACTGCTATTTCTCCTCTGGCTACTCCCTCATCATTTCTGAATAAACTATATCTGGGCACATGTACGCGACAATCTGAATATTTTATTCTTAAATCTACTGCATGAATACTCAAACTGTTTATTATTTCTCCATCTCCTTCTATTCTAGTTTAAAATCGTGACTTTTTAAGACAGAATTTTCCAATTCATCTAGGTAATGCTGCTCTTTCAGAATTATAATGAAATCTGTCCTTGACATACACATGTTCTTTTGCCAAGCATCACTCATTCTCCTAGAAGTCCTAAAAGAAAACATTGTTGCACTGGGTTTTCAGAAAAAATTACAAAACCTCCAGTAATGTCAAAGTCCTCAACTTTTCCACAAAGTGAAAACATAAAACTGTAACTTATATCCACCAAAAAACATAAAACTGTTCAGTACCACAAACGACCAGGAACAGTACCTCCAAGTTATTTTATTTGAACAGCAAATATAAAATATCTAAAACTGAAAAGTACACTTTATCAAAGTGCAAAACAAAGATGTTACTGTTACATTAACCAATATTTCCTATTCAAATTCAAAAAGCAGACTTTGGAGTAATTAAAATCCCTTGCTTACCTCGCCAGGCTCTATATCAGCTACAGCAGTGAGATGCAGAAGGAAATTATTATTTGGGAATGATGTCTCAGCATTAGGCATACAGCTGTGGTTACCTAGAAAGAAGAGCCATAACAAGTTAAGAAAACAGCTTGTTTTTAACTTTACACAGGCATTTCTTAAAATGTACTATTTAATAAGCAAGTAACGCTTCCACTTATTTAACTGTGGAGGTCTATGCGAGTAATTTATTCTGAAAAAGTTCTGATATTAAAGGAAAGAAAGCTTAATAAATTTACATCATTTCTGTGGTGTGCTCTTTAAAGAGCACATGCTGTTTAACTCTCCACTTTCTGCTGAATGAGTTGATCCAGATGAATGTACTCATTCACCTCTGCTCAACAAAGACGAAACATATACATTTCAGTGGGTCTTGTTACAGTGTGGTGGCCAGAAATACTGCTGAATAATAAAGGTAGCTCAAGTTCTAGCAAACAAGAAAAGTTGTAATGACTAGATATATACTTGGCTCTACTAGTTCCTAAGCCAGGGCAGTAGCTAGTGTCTTTGGCTGTCCACTACCAGCTACAGCTAGTTTTTTTTTTTTTGCTTCATTTACCCAGAGAAAGGACTCTACTAATGGTTCACAAAGCAATGTGAAAATGCAGAGCATGGACTCATGTCGCAACAGCTGAACAAAAACCCAAATGGTCTTATAATTTGTTTACTCATTTAGTTACTTGAATTTGTTTACTGGGATTATGAAGCTTATCCCAAATTACCTTTCCGAGACAAAACCTAGGGTATTGCAGCAGCAAAGTTAGAACTGTATAACATAAAAAGTACAGTTGTGTACACTTACCATTAATGTAGATGTTCGAGTGCATTCACTGTTGCAGTCATTACATTTGGGTAATCTGCTGGCAGGTTCCCCTCAGTCAGCCTGAAAATCAAAGTCTTGGGTCCTGCGTCGGTTGCTGTCTCCTCTTCCATGACGTCAGGGGTAGAAAACATGCAGCCGACGCCATTTTATTCCGTTTTTCTTGACCCAGATGTCAGGTGACCCACAAATGGGGACCAAAAATATGTATATATAAATAAACAACAATATATATAAATGCACTTTAGCAACACAAACTTTACCTTCATCTAAAAACAAATACACCACAAAGGCTTTAGAATATAGTGAAGGAAAGAGAAGTTCTAGAAGAAAAAAGGGGGATGGCGGGTGGGTAACCCAGACTACAACAGTGAATACACTTGAACATCTACATTTATGGTAAGTGCACACAACTATGTTCTTCGTGTTTCACAGCTGCAGTCATTACATTTGGGTAGAATCCCAAAGCTATGGATGGGAGGATGGAACTAAATAGCATTAGGGGATGCTATAAGGCCCTGCAGAACTGCAGTGGCAAAGCCAGCCCTGGACTTGGAGAAGAGAGACAAATGATAATGCTTTGTAAAAGTATGAACAGAGCTCCAAGTAGCAGCTTCTAGAATGTCTTTGGTTGGAACTCCTCTGAGAAAGGCTGCTGAGGTAGAGGCAGCCCTGGTGGAATGTGACCGGATTCCCTTGGGCACTGGTTTACCATGATGCAAGTAGCAGAAATAAATGCAGTGGCTTATCCACTTAGAAATAGTCTGCTTTAATATAGCCTTTCCCTCTGATCCTGCAGTAAATGCCACCAGTAGTTGCTCAGTTTTTCTTAGAGATTTGGTCCTGTTTTAGCAGAATCTTAGTTGTCTGTGTATGTCCAATGAATGCAGAATCTGCTACCCCTTGTTCTGCGGATTTGGGTAAAAGGTTGGCAGGTGAACAGTTTGGTTAAGAGCCACACTGGATACCACCTTAGGCATAAATGAAGGACTGGTCCTGAGGGACACCCTATCCGGGTAAAATGTAATAAAATGCTCCACAGCGATGAGGGCCTGTAGCTCTGAAACCCCTCTTTCTGAAGTGATTGCCAAAAGGAAAGCCATTTTCCAGAATAAAAACTTTATATCCGCAGTAGCTGCTGGTTCAAAAGGAGGTAGGGTGAGTTTTTACAGCACAAAATTGATGTCCCATGCAGGAGTTGGTGATCTTCTGGGAGGCCTTAAATTTTTGGCACCTCTAAGATACTGTTTTAGCAGAGGATGAGAAAAGATGGGAGGCTCCGTGTTGTAAAGAGCTGAAATGGCAGAGGCATGGATTTTTATTGAAGAAAAAGATGGGCCCTTGTCAAGCATCTCAGTCAAGTATTGTAAAATCTGAGGAATATTTGGTTTTGTTATGTCTGTTCCTTGTGCTTGGTTCCAAGCACACAATCTCTTCCATTTATCAGCATAAGATTTTCTAGTCCTATGCCTTCTGGCTTCCAAAATGACATCCATCACAGATTTACTGAGAGGTGTTGTTTGAATAATTACATGATCAGCCATGCTGCCATGTTCAAAGTTTGGAGCTGAGTGTGCAGAATTTGATTGCTCTGCTGAGGCAATAGATGAGGTATTTGAGGCAAGTACCAAGGAGGGAGTTGAGACATATTCCTTAGAATTGGGTACCAGTGCTGGTGAGGCTAGTCCGGGGCAATTAGGATCATTTTTGTTTTTTCCTGTCTGACCTTTAGCAAGACCTTGGGGAGAAGAGGCAGAGGAGGAAAGGCATAGACTGATAGGTTTTTCCAATTGAAGGATAGGCCATCCACTTTCCATGCTTGTCTGTGATAAGTCCTTGTGCAGAATTTGTCCAGTTGGTGATTTTGGGGAGAGGCAAATAGATCTATGTCTGGGCTCCCCCATTTCTGTGTTATCATGCTGAAGACTTGTGGATCCAGTTTCCACTCGTGAGGGTCCATAAGATTTCTGCTTAGGTCGTCTGCCAGAGTATTTTGTTTTCCTGGCAGGAGATGAGCTTGACGATGTACTTGGTAAGTCAATGCTGTGTCCCACAATGCCATGGCTAGTCTGCAGAGGGGATAGGAATGTGTACCCCCCCTGCTTGTTTATGTACCACATAACTGTGGTGTTGTCCGTCTTTATCAGTAGTTGTCCTGGATGAAGTAAGTCCTTGAAGGCTGTCAGGGCATTCTGAACAGCTAGCATATCTTTCTGGTTGATATGCAGATGCATTTGTTTTTGAGCTCCATATGCCCTGAATGCATCTCCCCGCCAGGTGGGCCCCCCAAGCATAGTCTGATGCATCTGTAGTTAAGGTTTGGGTGGCAGGGGGTAGAGTGAATGACAGACCCTTGTTTTGGTGACATGTCTCCGCCCACCAAAGAAACTCCTGTTGTAGGCAGGGAATGAGAGGAATCATTGTTTCCAGACTGTGACAATATTGACTCCATAAACTTTTTAGGTTACACTGAAGTTTCCTCATACGCAGTCTTGCATACAGAATTAGTAGAATGCAGGATGCCATGAACCCCAAAGCCTGCAGAATTTGTCTTGCAGATAACTGGGTTTTTGTTGCCATCTGTTTGAAGTATACATTCAGTTGCCTTTGTTTGTTTGGTGTAAGGTAAGCCATCTGGGCAGCTGTATTCAAGCTTGCACCCAGGAATGTAATTTTTTGAGAGGGTACCAGTTGTGATTTCTTTTCGTTTATTGTGTACCCTAGGCATGTTAGAATCCTTTTTATAAACGCCAGATGTTGAAGAATGTCCTTGTTTTCTGCTTGAATGAGACAGTTTTCCAAGCAAGGATAGATTTGTATGCTTCTTTGTCTGCAAAATGCAATTACTGGTGCCAGGCACTTTGTAAAGACGCTGGGCACAGTAGATAAGCCAAAGGGCAGTGCAGAGAATTGGTAATGCATAAAACCTACCTTGAAGCGGAGGTATCTTCTGCACGATTCCCTTATTGGGATATGCAGGTATACCTCTTAAGTCCAGAGTCACTAACCAAGAGTTCTTGCCCAGCATGGGCAGTAGCTGTTGCAAACTCAGCATTTTGAATTTTGGGATGTCCTACAACGTGTTCAAAATCGATAAGTCCAGTACTGGATGCCAGGCATTGTCTTTTCTGGGTACCAGGAACAGTCTTGAATAAAACCCTTGTCCTTTTTCCTGTCCTGGTACTGGCTGAATGGCCCCCATATCCATGAGGGACGTCACTTGTTTCTGAGCCTCTGCCCATTGATTTTGTGGCAGATCTGGCCAACCGTTTGGAATTGGGAAAGTATGGAAATGAAATTTGTACCCTTGGGATACTATGTTTAATACCCACTTGTCCTGGGTAATTAACTGCCAATTTTGAGCATGAAGTGCTAATTTTCCCAATGGGGCTGCCAAAAGATAAGTGCTTGGTAATGGTAGAGGGAAGTCATTGAGACTGCTTACTGTAGGGTTGTGCTTTGTTTCCTCCAGATTTGGAGATAGAGGCACCCCATTGTTTTGACCTGCAAGAACCCTGTGATTGGTACCTAGAGCCTTTTGAGCACCTGGATTTGCCTTCTGAGGCTCTGTTGGACACAGGAAAGGACCAATTTCTAGTAGGCCAGTGTCTAGTGAATCTAGGTGGCTGCACTTGTAAGAAATATTTTACAGTTTGCACAGATTTAGCTTAGTCTTCCATTTTCTTTAAAACCTCTTCTGCCTTATTACCAAACAAAGTATCATACTTTAAAGGTGCATCCAACAATTTAGCCTTAACATGATCAAGCAGATTTTGCTCCTTGAGCCAGGCATGCCTTCTAATCACAGATCCAGTAACTGCGGCCCTGCAAGAGGCCTCCAAGGAATCAAAACCACATTGCAAAGTATGCTTTCCAACCTGTTCGGCTGCATGCAATAATTCCTGTAATTCTTTATTTTCCACACAATCAGAAATCAACGTCATTTTCTGTTTCAATAAGCCCATAACATGCTGTTGATATTTAAGCATATGAAACTGGCAGTTTAAGGCACTAATTGCCAAGGTCGCAGACGTATAAACTTTCTTTCCCCATCTATCCAGCACTCTGGAATCTCTATCAGAGGGGGTAGGATTTTTGGCTGTAGAGGCCTTTACACCTTTGGGACCCTGTGAGATAGTTTCAGGATCAGCTGCAGGATTTTTGAATAAAAATTTGTGGGAGTCAGGAACCCTGTAATATCTGTCTGGCTTACTAGGAGCCTGAGGAAGGGAATCAGGAGCCATGCTTGATTCCGAAAACACATCATCAACAATGTCTAATACAGGAGGTATAGCCAAAGGCCTATGCTGAGGAAGGAGAAGAAAATCCCTAAGCCTCTTTTGATTCAGAGAAATCCTGACTCTCCCAATGAAAATGTTCCCTTAAAGTATGCAAGATTTCTCCAAAAGAATAATCCTCAGGAGGAGATGCAGACGGAATGGACTCTTCTGCATCTGAATCCTCATAGGGTGGTATAGAAAATTCCTGATCAGAAGAAATAGAAACCTGATCTGAAGATTCATAATCAGTGTCTTGCCTAGGCCTCTTAGCAGGGGGGGGGGGTTGGGAACCCCTGATCAAGGTCATTAAGTCCTCAGCCATTTTAATCATTTTTTTTTAGGCATAGGGCCCTGAGCACGTGGCTCATGCGTCGGTTTTTTAGACTTAGAAGTTGTTTTTGTCTTTGTTTTTGAAGCTGGCGTCGGTTTTATATAGAAATGTTGAGGCCTGAGAACACCCTCAGAAACCGGTTCCTGCTCAGCGGCTCCGGACCCACCCGAGGGAGAGATCCGCGGGTACAATACTCTGAGAATCTCGTGGCATACCGGACTCCGCATGGGCCTGAGACTCAAAAGTAGCGGGTATCAGGGGCTGTGAAAGTGCCTCACTGAGTACCGGCAACTGGCTTAGAAGCTTAGTCAGTTTTGGAGCTCGATGGTCTGTCTTTTTCTTTGCGTTTTTTGTGAACTCCGGTAGTTGGATTGCTATCCGACATTTCAGGGTAATTAAATCTGGATCCAAAATATTTTGAAGCAAAAATATACCGATGCTTAATAGTGCGTTGGTTAAATCTAGCACAAAACCGACAGCAAGGCAAGTTATGATCAGGGCCTAGGCAAGGAATACAGTACAAATGAAAATCCTTATGAGGTATTTGCTTTCCACAAGTAATGCAATTATTAACTTTTACTGACATCGGTAAGGAGCAAAAAAAAGTTTCCCCAATGGGGTACTTAGCTTTAATTGAAGACTTCGGTTCTGAAACTCTAATGCGAAAATTTCAGGAGTCGGCCGACCGGCACTTGCAAACTGCGTCTGCTTCGGGCACTGCGTGGCAAGAAAGTCTGAATAAAATGGCGTCGGCTGTATGTTTTATACCCCTGATGACCCGACGTCATGGAAGTGGAGACAGCAACCGACGCAGGACCCAAGACTTTGATATTCAGGCCGATTGAGGGCAACCTGCCAGCAGACTACCCAAATGTAATGACTGCAACAGTGAAACACTAAGTACATCAACCGCACAGAGCAGTGGACCAGTTTCCAAGTGGGAGCTAACATTCTAAAATTAGTCCTTGTCAACATGAGAGAACGTTGCATAGCCACAGAATATATTGTCCTCACTACACAGGTCAGGCCGTAAAGATTTTTTTCTTTCAAATAAAAATAAAACCTGAAACATCAGGTAACCATGGAAACTTCAGAAATTATCCCAAAGCAAACTTTCTACTTTTAAGTGACACCCTGTCAAAATTTCAAGCCCCCTCCCCCAAAAACCCAGGAATACCTCTCTTACACAGAGTCATTCAGAAGAATCCTCTACAATCATGTATATGCTATACAGAGGCTGTAGTTCCTATCTAAAATAACAAGTTACCTTGGTGGAATCGCAACAGACTATATAACGAAAGAAAATCCTGGCCAAAAATATGAAGTGCAACATCCAGCAAGGTAAGAACTCCCTCATCAAGCTTAACAACTCAGGGGACTAATTCAAATAACCAAAGCCAAATTTAAGCTAAAAGTGGCTTCCAAGGCTAAGGACAACCACAAGACATTCTTCAGTTATGTCTGAAACTTCAAAGGCAATACACAATAATGTGCCAAACTAGTTATAAATGGAGTCACCAATATTGAGCTTGAGGACATAGCAAACCTACTGGTTAATAAAAATTCAGTTACATTTTTTGCCTTACATTTTCCTCCCAGACACCTCTCTAAACATACTTCCAAACATCACCAGGAAAAAGGCCCTCAATGTGCCATCCAAGGCAAAAAAAAAAAAAAATCTGCATCAATGGGACCAGGCAATATCCCAGGATGCCTCCTTACAGCATAAAACATGACCTTTTGGGGCTATAGAAAATCTACTCAGTTGTAACCTCCAAACAGATGCAGCCAAGCAAATGGAGAACTGCAACTGTTATTCCACTACACAAGGTCAGGCCATCCACGGACCCTGGAAATTATCAACCCTGACTAGAATCACATGCAAGGCCATGGAAAGAATTTTCACAGACATGATGAACAGCGACACAGGAAACCTTCAGACAGTGGATCCAACTTAGTTTGGGTATGTCACGGAAAAGTTATGCCTGCTCAACTTGGTGGATTTCGAGAAGGTCACCAAAGCAATGGATGAGGACAAAATGGTGCATATTGCTTACTTTGACCAGGCAAAAGCATTCAAGACACTTCTTCACACAGGCATTTTAGATAAGTTCACTGAATTACGTATGAACTCCAAAGTAACCTGCTGGATAGCTAACTGACTCACAGACAGGACCCAAGAAGTTAAGCTAGGGGAGTTTACCTCCACAAAATACAAGTTACTAATGAAATCCCTCAGGGCTTTGTGCTGAGGCTGGTCCTCTTTGGCATCTACTTCTCTAAAGTAAAGGCTACTGTTAAAGGCATCTAGGCTGACCAAATTCACAGATGATTGCAAATCAGGTGCAATCAATGAAATCCCAAGACAATCATCATCGAGGAGGGCCTAACAGACACAAATAACTGGAGCTAGAGTCATGGTCATAAGCTCAATGCCAAGATGTGCATAACAGTATCCTTTGTCAAAATGGCCATCCCTGCAAATTACTTCAACAATACACCTCCTAACAGCAGACCCAGTAGTCAGGAATTTGGGAACACATGTAAACAGAGACTTGGCCTTTGACCATCATGTGTCTACAGTAGTAAGAAAATTATTTCATGTTGCACAAAGTAAGGATATGGCATCCAGGTATAGAAATATAACTGTTCCATTGCACTGTATCCTAACAGAGTATAATGCATCCTTTGGCATGTACCTGACCAGGGAAATGCAACAACAGGAGTGACCACAGAGGTTCCTCACAAAAATAATACACGGTACAGAAAACAAGTGAAGCAATGTCCTTATACTCTGTCTACTACAGGCTGCTGAGACGCAACCTATGCCTGGTCTGCAAAGCATCCTCTCGAATTACAACCTCCTACCTCAAACAAACACACATGATGGAATGTGCGAGACAGACTCACGAAAATAAATCAGAGAATTGTCTTTATTGGGAAGAAGAGGGAAAATGTAAGAATACTAAATGCAGCAATGATCCTACAATCAAAGGATCTGTGCCGCTATGGTTATGGTGACTTCCATCATATAACTGTGCTATGCTTGACATAAGGATTATTGCTGCAATAACTTAACATAAATAGAAGTACCAAGGAAAGTGAACATCTGACCCTGGACCTGCTTGGTTGGATACAGCATGCCCTTTAACACTGCAGAAGCAAAGATAGTCCTTGGACAGTATGCTGCAGGACATACTAATGCTGCAGAAGCAAAGCCAGCTCAATTTCTGAATTAACTAGCCAATCTGCAACACTCGGGGAAAGGTGCATACTTAATACCAGGTAGTAACATCAAAAAACATCTGAGCAGACTCATTTCTGAAAATGACAACAGTGGTGGCAGCTCCCATTGTAAAATCGCTTCCACCTTGCCAAGCACAGTTCTTCCCTAGCCCAAGTCAAGTGTAATTCGGACAACTGGATGGGGAGCAGGAAATTCATCCCCGGCTTGGCATCTATGTCTCTGATGGACACAGGTAACCTGTAAATGGTTCATCGCCCAGGCCCCTGCTTGTAAATGTTTCATCTCCCAAGCCCCTACTTACATTTACCAAGGGTACCAGAACTCATCAGAGATTTGGGATGAATAGCTAGGCTTAAAAAGGCCCTTGTATTTGTTAGCCTAGTAACACCTATGAACCTAAACAAGGGTATTTCTATGGCTTCAAAGACTGATCAAAAAATAGTTTTCCTGAAGTCATTAGTCTAGTGGTACAGTACCAGATCTTTCTATGTATACTTCTAGTATGAAGAACCACTCCTCTCCAAAGCAGAAGAGTTGGGTTTACTTTGTTATACAGGTGCCTATGGACTGAGATTCAGCTCATCAACTACATTATTCACCCTCATCTCAGCTTACAGAATACAAGATGAAAATGCATACAGACTGGTTTAAAGACCAAAAAAATAAAAAACGTACAATATTGCTGGTTGCACAAGTGTGCACACCCTTAAATTAATACTTTGTATGCGCACCCTTAAACCAATACTTTGTTGAAGCATCTTTTGATTTAATTAAATTACAGTATTCAATCTTCTTGGCTAGGAGTCTATCAGCATGGCACATACTGAATTGGCAATATTTGCCCACTTTTCCTTGCAAAAGCACTCCGAATCTGTCAGATTGTGAGGGCATCTCTTGTGCACAGCCCTCGTCAGGTCACCCCACAGATTTTCTATTGGATTTAGGTCTGGGCTCTGGCTGGGCCATTCCAAAACTTTAATTTTCTTCTGATGAAGCCTTTCTTTTCTTGATGTGAATGTATGCTTGGGGTCATTGTCGTGTTGGAAGGTGAAATTCCTCCATCTTCAGCTTTCTAGCAGACGCCTGAAGGTTTTGGGCCAAAAGTGACTGGTATTTGGAACCATTCATAATTCCTACCACCTTGACTAAAGCCCCAGTTCCCGATGAAGGAAAGCAACCCCAAAGCATGATACTGCCACCACCATGGTTCACCATGGGGAGATGGTGTTCTTTTGGTGATGCAAAGTGTTGTTTTTGCTCCAAACGTACCTTTTGGAATTGTGGCCAAAAAGTTCAGCCTTAGTCTCATCAGACCATGACACATTTATGCTTTTGGGAGACCTGATGTATTGTTTTGCAAATTTTAGCTGGGCCTGGATGTTTTTCTGTGTAAGAAAAGTCTTCCGTCTTGCAAGCCAACCCCATAGCCCAGACATATGGAGAATACGGGAGATTACTGTCACATGTAGTACACAACCAGTACTTGCCAGAAATTCCTGCAGTTTCTTCAGTGTTGTTGTAGGTCTCTTGGCAGCCTCCCTGACCAGTTTTTGTCTTGTCTTTTCATCAATTTTGGAGGGACGTCCAATTCTTTGCAACATCAGTGTTGTCCGATATTTTCTCCACTTTTTGATGACTGTCTTCACTGTGTTGCAAGGTATATCCAATGCTGTGGAAATTTTTTTGTACCATTCTCCTGAATGATACATTTCAACAATGAGATCCCTTTGATGCTTTGTAAGCTCCCTGTGAACCATGGCTTTTGCTGTAGCAGGCAACTGAGTAAATGTCAGGAAAATCCTACTAGGACGGCTGAACTTTATTTGGGGTTAATCAGACAAGTGATGGCAGGTGTGTAACCCAAGAAGACTGAATGCTGTAATCAAATCAAAATGTGCTTCAACAAAATATTAGTTTAAGGGTGTGCACACTTCTGCAACCAGCTTATTGGACATTTTTTATATTCCCCCCCCCCCCAACAGATTTGTTTGTTTTTCAACTGAATTGTACAGGTTACAGGACACATTAAGGGTGGGAAAAGTTTTGAAATTATTTATTGTGGTCTCATTTTAACAGGGGTGTGTAAACCTTTTATATCTACTGGATATTCTCCTTGATTTTTTAAAACAAGGATGTAGTAAATTCTTCCACTACGAGTCACCGAAGATTAAACTCCTGATGATCACGCTTGTTGAAATTTAAATGATGTTTTGAGCTTCACACATGCTCCAAATTTATATTATTAGCATTGTTCATTGAAAAAAAAGTAATGCGTCTCTGTCTCTCAGGAAATCGGTATCGGGGGGGGGGGATGCCTCTTAATGCAAGACATCTGGACAAAGCCTAAAAATAATGATGTCAAAGGCCAAAATATAGGGACAGGTTTCAAATATTGCTCATACAATTTAAACAAGTTACTAGAATAACAGAATTTGAATTAGTATGCGTTGGTCTGAAAGACAAATGCATGTCATTATTTAATGAGCTCAATATGGCAGAAAACCACAAATTTTATGAGGTGTAAATTTGGACATTCTGCAAAATCTGGACAATTAAGCGGTAGGGTCAAAGGCCAGGAATAAGTGTTCAGCAGATGTTACTTAATACTCTGAAAGTCCATTTTGAAATTAAAATTAAAGGTGTTCTTTGATCAACTAACTATGAGCAAAGACATACTGACAACTATGGCTATACTGCCTACACAGCATGAATATACAAAGATACATTTTGACAAAATCATCAATACATCTGCAGAAGTTAAGGTTCAAAAAACAGAAACTATCATTCTTTATAATGCTACAAACCAGTTTGTAGGAGTAAGCTTTATCTTTTTCAGAAATACAATAATGTATTTCCTTGTATTTACTGCACTATTTTCTTTTACTGTACTGGCATGATTATACATACAAAGTTCAATAATAGGAAAATGCCACCATTCTGTTTTTTGGTCATTAATTTGTTTCATTTCATGATTACTGAAAACATTTGTCATAGAGAGGGGAGGTGATAAAAAGTTTTAGCTATGGGTGTCAAATATTCTGGGTACGCTGCTGGATCCAACACAAACCATCTCAGCCCATGTAACATCTGCTAATCAGAGGGGTCTGTTTTTACACACGAGCACTGAACTACTAGTTGCTACTTTGAAAAAAAAAAAAATCAATTAACTCTGCTACATTTTCATGCCTAACATTCAAATCTTCCCTATAATGTTGAATCAAAGATGGCCACTAATGAAAATCAAAGGAAGAAACGCAATTAAAAATGCAAATTGATCCTGACAGTCAAAAATAGGCAAGTCACAGTACTGTTGTAAGCTGATGAGAGTGAAAACCACAGTAAAAGATACTCTGATCATAGCGATTTTTCTCTGACCCTATAAAATGACATCAAGAAGGAAAGGGCAAGGACTGTAAAACAAAATCATGCTACCTATGGTAACCCTCTTTCAGGCCATTTTGGGGCATATCAAATTCGAAAATAACCACTTATTCTGATAGAAAGACATTAGTAATGAAGAAAAGTACAAGATATTCTGACAAGCATGCGTTTCAGGTTTTGGGTGTGGTTCTTTAACAAATGGGTAGTATTCTGTATAGGTTCAAGTATCCAATGATCAGGTCCTTAGCCTATCTAAGAACCTATACAAGATTCCCTTATGTTGCAGTGGTATTTCCGATCTCCTACCCAGTTATCCAGTCTGCTGTTAAAACTAACACAATTTGCATCAAGTTTTGACATCCACTGGCAGCCTGCTACACATGCTAGGAAACGTCTGTGCAACAAAACTGAATTTGAATTTAGTAAAATATCAAAATCGGTATTACATCAATTATATGAATACATGTCTTTTGGTTTCTGTATACCTCCAGACTTATGCAGTATGCAGAAAGTCCTCAGGATCTTAGTCTTGGTAAAGAGAGCAATTTCACTAAAGGAAAATTTTAGTATTAATTATTCCCAGATCATTCATCATAACAACTTCAGTGAATACTTCACAGTTTAATGTAAGGGACCTATAAAGCTTCAATAAAAACATCACCATAATCTTAACGCTAAATTTTAGACTTGGCTATTTTGTCTAAGAGTCTATCTATTCAAGATGTTTGTTTGGCTCTAGCAAATCTTCAGGTGAAGTGACCAATGCACCTAATCTGCAACTGTCAGCACACTTAGAGATCCAGAACTTAGGTGAGGTTAGAAAAGAGGGAAGCACAAAGTTAAAAAGAATAGGTTAAGAACAAAACATAATACACCCACAAACACCCACAAACACAGACACTCCAAGACTGCTCCTTTAACAGATTACCACTTCCTAAATACACTGTGATGAACTTCATCCCCTTATAACACAAGGATTAACGTCACATTCTTAGACTAGTAATACATCCAGTATGTGGCAAAGTGTCAAAAGCCTTAGCCAAATTCAACTATTCTAATACAAGTGATAGCAACTTGTCAAGACCAATATTCAGCAACTTCTGAAAGTCAACCAAAGTAATCAAGGTCAATATTTATTCCAGGAAACAATGTTGAACAATTTCTAAATTTTGTACAATCATCCATTTCAACAAGTTGTACAACACAACATCCAAAATAAATAACCACATACTAAAGTACATAAAGGAGGAGATGAGAAGACTGTTCTGGAGGCAAAGGAATGTCTTTGGCAACTCAGGCTTAATGCCTGTATTTGGCCAGGCATTAATGAACACGTGTCAATCTCTAGTGTGCTGAAACTAAAATCACATTTTATATGAATACATATTTTATACACACCCAATATACTCATACATTTTATTAAACATTTATAATACATTCATAATATTTTATACAATATGTTATCTAATTATTCGAATAAACTACATTTTATACAACTATATTTCATACAATTGTCAAATCAATAGAATACACAAACATAACAAATAAATACAAAATGGAGTATTAATTCAGATATAGTAGTTACTAGTACTTACATGTTATTTTTCATACATACACGTACATATACCTTACTGTTTTTATTACAATATTGTAAATATATTTAAGCCTATTCAAAAAGTTACTGTTTTTATTTATTCATTCTATTATTTATTGAAATTTTGCTTCATTTTTATTGTTTTAAATTACCATTTGTAAGATGATTTTAAGGTTGTAATAACAAGTATACAGCATTGTTATTGTTTGTATTACTTTAAAAGCTATGCTCATTGAATCACAATTAATCAATTATTCTATTAGTTTAGTAGTATATTAGTGATGGCTTACATTTCATTTATTCAGTACTCTGATGATGCCCATAACTAGACAGGGTGAAAGCGCTTAGTACGTGGTTATTTATTTTGGATGCTTTGTTATTTTACGTTAATAAACTTGTTATAAACCAGTTTCTACGGTTTGCTGAGTGGCTTTTCTTACCAGTTATCTACAATTTGTTTTTAAGTTGTACAACACATTGTTCAAGTATTTTTCTAAAGTAAAAGTCAAGCTTAAATACCTACAATTGTGTAAGTCCACCTTGTCTGACTTAAAACAACTAAAAAGTTTCCTTCCAATCATTAGGGATAGAATCATTTTTCAATAAACCATTTCACAGCTCAACCAGAGGGTCTATTAACACTTTTCTGATGGAAGAGACAAACAAATCATTCATTTTGTCAGAGTCAGACCCATTGTACATGCTTTTACAACAAACACAAGAGGAGTGATACTAGTACAGTTAATGCTTGCAAATCAGGAATCCTCTTGATCAATGTGACCTTCATCAGAAAGTTTCTTACCAGGCAAGTAATCACAGAGTAGCTGTAATGGAAGGTTAAAAAAGAAAGAAGGGTGAAGTTTCTCGCTCATGAAATGGGGGTTTCAGGTTGGTCAGACAAGTCATTTGGAGAACTTTAAGATACACTGGGCCCTTTAAGAAGCTTTCACCACAGGTTTAGCTGAAATTGGAGAGTCGAATGGCATGCAGTCTAAGAAGGTGTCAGGTACACCTTCATGAAGGTGTAAGAAAGTCATTGGCTGAAGAGTTCTGTAAGGCACTGAATTAACTGAAAGCTGGTGTAAAAAAAAGTACAGTTATGAAGGATCACACCTGCAGTCGTATCCCAAATACAGATACCAGCCAAAGGAAGATGTCCTGTCAAACAGAAATCTAAAAGCAATAATGATGTCTTCTTCCCTGATTACATCCCACACACAGAACATTAGCTGGAAACTTGACTGTACAGGTAGAGAATAATCTATACAAACTTTATAATTCATTTTTGGAGCAGGGCAGCTACCAACAAATATGTTTAGGTCATTACTCTTGACAGAGAAGAGAAAGAACACAAAAGGAACAACCCACAAATCTAAACACCCCCATAATTATAAAACTGCCCTAAACTATTTTTATGTGGTTGCCCTGAACAGACCACCACCAATTAGGACATGCTAATACAGGATATCCCCCATTAAAGTTGATAGTCTGCTCCTATAAAAATAGTTCTGCCATCTCTACAGTAAATTTAGAGAAGCTAGATAGGTGGGAGCTCATGGTGGAGCAATGATTATCTAAACATCTACTGTCATGGTGAGTTCCTCAAACAACTGCACCATGAGCATAAAGATCACTGCTACAGTCTTGTTCCAAGCACTGGGCCAATACTAATTAGGAAAAAGAAAGGACGGTCTAGACTGTGGACAATGGTTGGAGGTTACAGCATTCTTTTCAGTACTGCTGCAGTGTAGTCTGCTCGGTTTCTTGACTGACGATCCAGCTTGTAAAGTTTGAAAAAACTAATGACAGCACTCCAACCGTGAGCTTCACAAATGCTCTGTACAAGAACACTCAAAGAAGACGGCAGCAGCAACTGCCCACCTAGTAAAGTCTGCCCTAACTTGTTCATTCAGGACTGAGTATGTCTAGGTGGACACTAGTTTACCATGCTTCCATGACAAAAATTAAACAAAAAGCCTGCCAAAACAGTCTTTTATCCAGACAATGCAGTTACTTCAGTTACTTGTGCACAACCATGGCAAGAAGGAGTCTTTCATTCCTATTCTGGATGTTGGTCTTGGCTACTAAGAGAAGGAACTTCAGCCTCCTTGTGGCTTATATGGATAAAGCCCTAACTACATCCCAGACAACCTCTGATAGAGTACTGGCTTGGGTGATTGACAGGATGGGCAGAGGAGGATGGGCAGTGCACATCATGGAGGGAAGGTTGGTAGTTTCTCAGCTAGTTGATTCTGCCACTCAAGTAATGTGCAGTGGAAGTCGCATGCAGAATCAAAGCAATGGTCAGTCGAGAAGGATGTGCTCTGTGGCTGCCCAATGCTGTGATGGTATCTTCTGTGTTCTCAGGTAAAGGAGAACACACGAGCACATGCATGGATGTGGTGGGGGCATAGGCAGCCTTCTCTGTGATGTGGGTGGAAATGTTACCACAAGGGGTGGGGAGTTAGGCTACATAAACACAAATATACCTACCTAACTACTTCCAATGCCTGTGCACATGATGGCAGTTCTGTGCACAAGAACCCTGAGTGGATCTGAAGGCTGTTTTCCCAATGTCAAAGAACCAGGGCCATTGTGACACTGGCAATGCCTTATGGTTACAGGCTGGGAGGGAAAAAAAAAAGAAGTGGGATTTCTATGCTAAAGCATTAAGCTTTTCAAAATGCATCTGGTTTAAACGGGGAAGAGGGGGTAACCTTCGCCAATACAAAAATACAAGACTCTGGGAATAACAGTTTCCCCTGACAGAAGAGCAGAAAAGAAAGTCTCCTTAAGGAAATCCCAGCATGAAAGTCCAATGTGGCAATCAAATGGCCCTTTGTCCACAAACCGCTTAGGCCAGAGTCACACATTTCTGACATGCATTGAATAACTGTGGAAACCAGAGCCTAGTCTAAACTAAAAACAATTTCCATACATCTCTGTACATTTTCTGGTGGAGGGTTTCTTAAGTCTATGACACACTTGACACGCTGATTGTGAAATTTTGATCCCTGGATATCAAATGAAGTGGAGTAGCCAAGCTGTTAACTTCAAAGTCTAATGGTTCAGATGCATCTTGCCTAATGTGAAAGAACAGCCTTCTCTTCAGGCAGCTTGAGGAGTTCCACCTGAAACCTGATCATGAGATGAAGCCTCACCTAAATGGCGCAAAACGAGACCACTGATCATCCCAGCCCTGTGAAGCCTAGTTTTCTTGATAAAAATTAATCATCAGATTAGACAAAAATGCAGGAAAGCAAAAAGCAACTCCCTGACCCGAAACCAGTTCAATACTAATGCATATTTGATCTGTCCACTTAGCAACTGAATTAGTGATTTAAAAAAAAATATTTTGCATTGGTCAAACAGGTAAACAGCTTACAGACCAGGATGCACCACTTCAGGAATGTCTTTGACTAACCACTTATGGGGACACAACAGATGAGCATGCCTGCAAGAAAGTTCCCTAGGAATATACACTGCATAAAGAAAATGGTGGGCTGAAACTCCCTATTCCCACAATCACTGCTTTTCAGCAGGTGTAGGACTTTATGCCCAGTCTGTTGACAAAAAAATTCAGTTACAATGTAAGCAAACTGTAGAAGGAAAAATGTCTTGTAAGGCAAAGACAATTCATGTAGACCACATTACATGTACTGTCTTAACCACTATTTTGTCCCTCCACCACATGGCAGAAGGAAACAAGGTGACTGTCTGCAAGTCAGAAAATGGTGAAGGTACAATCATCGAAGAAGACTGTTCAGCTGAAACCACCAAACCAGAAACTGACTTTTTTTTTACCTGGAGAAGTGAAGTGCTTTGACCACTGAATCTGTGTCATGTGCAGTTTGGTATAAGGTACTAAAACACCACTACCGCCAAAAGCCTCCAATCTCAAAGACAGTCATATGCTGCTACTTAACTCTAAGGTCACAGAAGAGACTGAGCAAATGTCGTACACTAAAAACAGTAAATACATTTGACTCTGTGGTATTGGATTCATGTCAAATCTACCAAAGACATTTACATCAAACCCCATTTGGTAGGGAAAAAAAACATACAAAAATGACCTGGTGATCTCAACACAAGGCTTTTTTTTCAAGGGGTACAAACCTCTCTGCACCCCCATTACACACCAACTTCAAGGCAGAACAGTAGTGAGGAAAAGTGCAACCTCAAAGATCACCAACAGTTGTTTTCTGACTGCTCTTCTACTGAACTGCATTCAGTGTACATAAATACTTTTGACAGATCAACCATGGAATAAATCACAAACCCCTATGAATAAGATGCCCTGAATCGAACAAAGCTGATACCTTGCTAAAATAGATGCCGATTCCCAAGCCAAGGGAATGGACTGCCCCTAACGGTGATACCAGCAGCCAGTTTTCCAGGTAAGAAAAGAACTCTAAATGCCTTTCAGATGGACATCAGCCACCACCACTATAATGCACCTGG
>NC_056730.1:591098996-591113996 GCF_019279795.1 Protopterus annectens | reverse complement strand
AAAGATGGAGAAAAGAAGGGGTCCTAGTATCGAGCCCTGGGGGACTCCTAATGTGATGGGTAGGCGAGATGATAGCTTGCCCTGCCATAGGACTGCCTGTTGCCTGCCCTGCAGGTAAGATTGAAACCATTGGAGTGCATGGTTGTTTAAGGAGAAGGCCTTCAAGGTATTTATAAGCATTTTGTGGTCAACCATATCAAAAGCCATGGATAGATCTAGAAAGAGTGCTGAGGATAGTTTGTTATTATTGCGGTTGTGGTTAATGACGTTAGAGAAAGAGAGGAGGGCAGAAGTAGTACTGTGGTGTGGCTTAAAGCCATGCTGAAAGCTGGACAACAGCTTGTTCTGTGTGAGGTAGTGCATGAGGTGTGTGTGTACACACTTCTCCATAATTTTAGCTAGAGGTATAACAGAATAGCTATGGGTCTAAAGTTTGACAGTTCAGTGGAATTGCCTCCTTTATGGAGAGGTATGACATGGGAGATTTTCCATACAGTGGGTACAGTAGCTTCAGATATAGCTCTGTTGATCAAGAATGAGATGGGGTATGCTATGGTGTCAGCAGCCTTTTGCAGATAGTCTACTGGGAGGAGGTCTGCAGCCAGGGTGGTGGGTCTTAGTTTCTTAAGTAGGGCATGAATAAGTTGAGTAGGAACAGGCTGGAAGGTAAAGTATGTTTGGCTACTGTGTATGGCTACATTAGAATTAGAGCCATTGGGAGAGAGTTGGCTGGCTAGAGACTGGATAGGCTCTGTGAAGAAGCTGTTGAAGGTATTAGCAATGTCTACTGCGGATTCTTGCTGGGAAGCTGAGGGGGGTAGAGTGGCGGTTTGGCCTGGGTGGAGTAGTTTGTTTATTCCTGCCCAGAACTTTTGAGGTTTGTTTTGGTGTTTTTGCAGTAGATGGTAGTAGTGGTTCTTTTTGTCCAAGGTTATGGATTTTTTGGTGTCATTCCTAAGCTGTCTGAATCTTAGTTGATCAAATGGGGCTTTTGTTTTTCGGTAGGTGGCCCATGCTTTGTTTCTGAATTAAATTTTGTTTTTTGTATCTTTAGAAAGCCATGGTGCAATATTAACTTTGGTTCTAATAGAGCAGCTGGAAGCATGGGACTTAAGAATAGCAAGGAATTTGGTGCTAAAGTATGCTATTGCTTCATCCAGGGGGGAGACTTTTTAGTACTGATCAGTTGCATGCCTTAAGTTCCTTTTGAAACTTGGTGAGAATAAAATTATTGTTGTTTCTTAATGTTCTATAGGAGGGTTGGTAGGAGAAGTGTACTTTGAGAGCTTGATTACATAGATAAGACAGTGGTCACTTAGGTCATCAGGCAAAGTGCCTGACTTATAGGATTGAAGATGTGTACTGACGAGTATCCAGTCTAGGGTACTTTCCTTGTTATTGGGTTTTCCTATCCTGGTGGGGGAGGTTATGATTTGAGTAAATCCATAGAGGTTTATGTGGGATGTGGGGGTTTCACAAGAGCAAGTGTTCCAGTCAATGCTGAAATCCCCAAGAACAATTGTTTATTGGGGGTAGCTATTGGATAACCAATATAAAGAAGTCTTGTAAGGTTTCTGTGTTCTTCTCTAGAGGAATGTAGACAGAGACCATGTTTACATTTTTGTTAATTTGTAGTTCTAAGATAAGAATTTCAGCATTATTGAACTGGGTTGGTTGTTGGTTGTCTATACTGACAGATAGGGTAGACATGTAAAGTACGGCTACCCCACCACCCTTTCTGGTGGTACGGTCTAGTCGAAACATACTATACCCTGGTGGCAGAATCTCATGGTCCTTGGTGGCAGGCTTTAGCAACGTTTCTGTTAGGCATAATATATCTTATCACATACTTTGCTAGATTAATTTCCTAATAACGCCTATGGTATGAATGACACAGTCACATTTTCTATAGACGTCTACACATTTCTAATAAATGGGGTTGACCATTTGGGCTTCAAATGACACGGCCCATACATATACAGGAGTGTGTGTGTGTGTGTGTGTGTGTATATATATATATATATAAACATACACACACACACTATATCTATATATATCTATATACACACACACACACACACACACACACACACACACACACACACACACACACACACACACACACACACACACACACACACACACACACGTATACAGTGGATATAAAGGTTTACACACCCCTGTTAAAATGCCATGCTTTTGTGATATAAAAAAATGACACCACAATAAATCATTTCAAAACATTTCCCACCTTTAATGTGACCTATAACCTGTACAATTTAATTTAAAAACAAACAAATCTGTTAGGGGAAAAAATATAAAAAATAAAAAACATGCAATAAGCTGGTTGCATAAATGTGCACATCCTTAAACTAATACATTGTTGAAGCACCTTTTGATTTAATTACAGCATTTAGTCTTTGTGGGTAGGAGTCTATCAGTATGGCACATCTTGACTTGGCAATATTTGCCCGCTCTTATTTGCAAAAGCGCTCTAAATCTGTCAGATTGCGAAGGCATCTCTTGTGCACAGCCCTCTTCAGGTCATCCCACAGATTTTTCCATTGGATTTAGGTCTGGGCTCTGGCTGGGTCATTCCAAAACTTTAATTCTCTTCTGGTGAAGCCATTCTTTTGTTGATTTGGATGTATGCTTGGGGTCATTACCGTGCTGAAGGGTGAAATTCCTCTTCATCTTCAGCTTTCTAGCAGACACCTGAAGGTTTTGGGCCAAAAGTGACTGGTATTTGGAACTGTTCACAATTCCCTCCATCATGATTAAAGCCCCAGTTCAAGCTGAAGAAAAACAATTCCAAAGCATGATATTGCCACCACCGTGCTTCAACGTGGGGATGGTGTTCTTTTGGTGATGCGAAGTGTTGTTTTTGTGCCAAACGTACCTTTTGGAATTGTGGCCAAAAAGTTCAACCTTGGTCTCATCAGACCATAACACATTTTCCCACATGCTTTTGGGAGACTATGTATTGTTTTGCAAATTTTAGCTGAGCCTGGATGTTTTTCTGTGTAAGAAAAGGCTTCCGTCTTGCAACCCTACCCCCATAGCCCAGACATATGGAGAATACGGGAGATTGTTGTCACATGTCGTACACAACCTGTACTTGCCAGAAATTCCTGTAGCTCCTTCAGTGTTGCTGTAGGTCTCTTGGCAGCCTCCCTGACCAGTTTTCATCTGGTCTATTCATCAATTTTGAAGGGACATACAGTTCTGTCACTGTCATCCCATATTTCTCCTCTTTTTGATGACTGTCTTCATTGTGTTTCATGGTATATCAAATGCTGTGGAAATCTTTTTGTACCCTTCTCCTGACTGATACCTTTCAACAATGACATCCCTTTGATGCTTTGTAAGCTCTCTGTGAACCATGGCTTTTGGTGTAGCAGGCAACTGAGTAAATGTCAGGAACATCCTACTAGGCCAGCTGAACTGTATTTGGGATTAACCAAAGCATCTTTAATTGATGGCAGGTGTGTACCCAAGAAGACTGAATGTTGTAATTAAATCAAAAGGTGCTTCAAAGTATTAGTTTAAGGGTGTGCACACTTATGCAACCAGCTTACTGTACTTTTTTTTTATATTTTTCCTCCAACAGATTTGTTTGTTTTTCAATTGAATTGGGTCTACATTAGATAATCAAACTTTCTAAAGTTCGACTGTCATATGGTCGACACCATATGATCGAATTTTTGAAAGTTCGAACGTTTTAACGGAGATCTCTGTACAGCGCGGAATGGGAAGATTTCCCTTTTCTGCACTGTAGTGCGATGACGGAATTGGTATATTTAAAGAGCGGGGGGTATGCGGGATGCAGGGGGGCTTGCCCCACTGCTTTAACATTAAGGTAGGTTATTTGTGTAGTTTGTTTATTTTTTATTAGATGTTTGAACTTTTAAAAGTTCAGTCATATGGTGTTGACCATATGACAGTCGAACTTCTGAAAGTTCGATTATCTAATATAGACCCTTGAACTGCACAGGTTAAAGGTCAGATTAAAGGTGGGAAAAGATTTGAAATAATTTATTGTGGTCTCATTTTTTTAGATCACAAAACAACTGGCATTTTAACATGTGTGTATGTATATTATATATATATACACACACACACACACACATATATATATATATATATATATATATATATATATATATATATACACACACACACACACACACACACACACACACACACACACACACACACACACACACACACAAAGAGATGGGTCTATCAATGAAAGTCCAACAATTGGTCGAAACTTCCATTCACAGAACGGCAACTGACTGTGCACAACCTATCCATCAGCAGCTGATTGAAATTCAAAACAAAACAAAAAAGTCTGTTTTCAAAAGGCAAACTCCCTTTGCACCACCCACACTCCGTGTTAATTATGTATACCAACTCTGAGATCACAATATGGGAATTTGCTCTTTCCCCATCAATCTCTACTGTATTGCGATCTGTGACAACAGTTTTCCATGTTTGACAAGTTGCCATTCAGCAACTTGTAAGCAACTCATACATAACACACACAGACGCACGCACATATATTAGATATACACACTAACTCTGGCGTAACTGTATGCATGCAGAAAGAAGAAATCCCTGAGGTACCATAACCTTGATCTTTTTAAAAGCATAAGGCAGAACAGCACACCATTGATCACATATTACAGTACTGACCACCTCTGTGTTAGAATTATGCCTGGCACCCATGACACCCAAAATCCTGGTAAGACAATTCAGGTCATCAGGTGAGGAGATCAGAAACATCTAATGAGTGTCTACTGAAAACCTTGCCCTACACTCTTGTGGAATCAACTAGCATCATTTTGTATATCCTGCCCCACCCCTGTGAAATTCACTTCCATCCCTGATTCAGGCAAGTGGTTCTGAGTATTCCTTTAGGAGGTTCCTGAAGTTCCATCCTGACCTTTAGAACCTTATCAGCATACACTGAATGCCTTCAAAGAGCTAAACCTTTCATCGTTCCTTACTTAAGTTTAACAGTATTTAAATGTTATGACTCGTGCAGTTTTATTCTGAATGTGGCCTCCCATATCTAGTTGCTTGTTTTTTTTCCCCACAGCAAAATGATTTACATGAAAATAAAATGATGCAAAGCTCAGGTAACTATATTGCATGGACAAAAATAAACTTGATATATGCCAGTATTAACAGAGCATTTCTTTTTAAGCAGCACCACAGTTTTATTTGAATCATTTTCTTTTTTTTTTACCATAATCTCAAGCAATGGTATAAGTGTGTGCTGTACAACAATTGGATTTCTGAACAGTGTGTGTGCAGGTATGAGCTGGGAGGGTAGGTAAAGCACTTCTGATGAAGATCTACTTTCTGTAGAAGCATAGGTTCTCTAACATGAATCAACTAACATGCAGAAACCTAATTCATAATGAATGGAGCTATATACTTCTTAACTGTACATAATAATGTCTTTATATCTTTGATGGAGAGATCTTAATAGATACACAGCTCCAGTGGTGAAGGGCCTGAAAGATTAGCCACAAACTGTCTCTACACACAAGAAATGCAAGTATCTGCCTTCTTTCTTGAAGATATATTTGTTACTATAGAAAATGTCATACTTTTATGGATGACAAATTAATTTTCTAGCAGTACAGTTTAGGCTGGTCAGATATTTGTGACTGTAAGCTTTAAAGATGGTCACTTTTACATTTATTTGCAGTAACTGTAACAAGTACTTGTGTAGTTTTTTTATTTTCTTTTTTCAATTATTACTTGTTACTGGGTTATACATGATGCACCTTGAACTATGGCACAAAGTGATTCATAATTAGAAAAAACCTTTTTGCTTCATAATTAGAAAAAACATTTTTGCTTTTTATTTGTATAACTGTATACTGCAATAAGCAGCTGCTATCTTGGCCAGGAAAAATGCAATTAGGCACGCCCATTTTAACATCTACTGTTACTGCTATTACTATACCAATGTTTGTGGTGCTTCCCCCCACCCCCCGGGTCTTCACTGAAAATGGAAGTCAGTTAGGTTGGCATCCCAGTCACCAAAACATTACAATCAAACAGGAGACGAATGTCACACAAATGAAAGCTAACCTATCTTGCAGGCTAGTGGAATCACTCTGGATAACTATATTACATAACTGTGATTTCTGGATTTCATGAAAATGAATGTAAATTATCAGAAACAAAACAGAAGAGGGAAAACACAAACTAATAAAATATTTCCAGAACAAAAGTGATGAATTAACAAGGATATTAACCAGCAAATTCAACCAGTTCTACTTATGATATTAATGCTCATGCTAAGTGTCCACTGTTTAAAAGAACTTAACATGCCTCCCCCACACAACCAAGAAAACTAGAGCATGATACTGTCCTGAAAAAAAATCTAAAATCCTAGAATTCAGTAACATATCTTAAAACATCACAAAGTACTGTAAAGTAATTAAAAAATAAAATGAATCAAATCACTGCATTGGCAAAGCCAAACACAGACACATGAACAATTGGCTTGACTGTTATCTTCCCTCTCCCTAGCATTTGCTTTTGCGTTTATGCTCGTCAAGTTCTTACTTACAACAGCTCTGCAAAATGTAGAGACCAGAGCCTTCACAGTTCAAGAATTCACCAGTCTCTGTAAAATAAGAGTTTTTCAGTTACTTATCATAAAAACATAGAAAACAAGCAATTATTTTCTTTTAACAATAATCTGCATTCTTACTCTTCTGAAGATTCTCATTCTGTCTCAAACAATTGCAACCAGATGCCTTGCACTACAATACAGGTTTAACTACTTTAATATAACCTACAAAAAATCATTTAGTTATTAACAAATGTTAAGTCTATCCACAAGAAAATCTATACTTATAAACTGATGGTGGAAATAAACTAGTCTATTAAAGTAATTAGATGTGTGTGTGGGTGCTGCAATTATTTTTCCCCTTTCCTTCTCATTCTATTCCAAATCATGTCTGAAGTCTGCTGCTGATGTGAAGTGGGGAGTTTCTATGAGCTGAGCTGATATCTGATTAAGATAGAAGTAGAATAAGGGCATCTCCTCAACAATATACACTTCTCAAAAATTCTGCCAGTATATCAGATACATTGGTTTAGAATTAATATCAAGAGCATGCATCTTACCACCAAATTATTATTTTTTGCTTTATTTTTGTTTCCACCACAGCGCAACCATCAATCCCCCCCCCGCCGACAGCACAGCGACTACCTCTCCAACAAATCCACTTCAGGCAGACTTCCAGTGTTGCCTATACCAGGAGATTCTCCCCTAAGGGGCAACTCTTGTCTTAAGGCAGGTTTAGTGAGTTATGTTCGCTGCAATGCAAACGAAGTGATGAGCTGCTGTAGATGCCACCTGTGTGAAGGATTTTTTTTTTGTACTGGCCTATCTCCCCATCCCCTATGTGCTGAAGCAATCACTCACAGGCTGGGGTAACAATGAGAGGACCTCTACGAGCAAGGGAGGTAGAGTCAGTCCTACTGTGCTTACTCCTCTTTCCAGCCCAGCATAATATCAAAGGGCTCTGGCTTCCACCAGAGCCCAATTAATGCCACAGCCAGTCACCCCCCCTCCAGGATAGACCCACTCATCATCCCTACTGAAACCTCTGTCACCTGAGCCATTATTCAAACTTGGATCAGCTGGGTTGTAGTCTGGGCTTTATCCCTTTAAGCCACCAGAGTAGCTACTATTCAGTTTATATTACAGAAAAGCAAACACTGGAAGTTTTTAGATTACCAGAACAAGGGTGACAAAAGCAAATCCAGTCTACAAAAATATTTCCTGTAAAAAAACTACTTTTAGAACATGATCTCTAATGCATGTAGCATCTCCGTGGTCCTTGGCACATCAAATTAGTTTTGCCAATGGCAGGTTGTACAGTAGGAATCCACAGCGTCGGCCCAGACTGCTCAGTTATTTCAGTATGTAATGTTATGTAGTCAGGGCTGCTCCTTTCTCAAAAACAAGCTTTACATCTCTAGTTCTTAGACTTTTCCTTAATGCTCCCTTCAAAAATCTTCACTCACCTTTCTCAATGTCTTTGTACAATTGGTCGATGAACCCATCCAGCTGATCCCGCTCTTGGGCTCGAAGATCCAAGGCATCACAGCCATGTACCCACTGGCTCAGAGAGCTGAAAATTACCAACCGTAAGTCAAATCAAGAAAGCAAAAAGTACAGTTGTGTACAATTACCATAAATGTAGATGTTCGAGTGTATTCACTGTTGCAGTCATCACATTTGGGTTATCTGCTTGCAGTAGCCCTCAGTCGGCCTGATTAACAAAGTCTTGGGTCCTGCATTGGTTGCTGTCTCTTCTTCCGTGACGTCAGGTAGTCAGGGGTATAAAACATGCAGCAGACGGCATTACATCAGTTTTCCTTGCCCCAGATATCAGATGCCCCTTAATGGGAAGCAATAAAATATATATTACACACACACACACACACACACACACACACACACACACACACACACAAGGATATACCTCCAAAAAAAAAGCAAATACACCAAAAAGCTTTTAAGCATAGTAAAGGAGAGTAGAGGTATAGCCAAAAAAGGTCAGGGGGCTGGAGGGAGGGTAACCAGGACTGCAACAGTGAATACACTCAAACATCTACATTTATGGTAAGTGTACACAACTGTTCTTCATGTTTCACTGTTGCAGTCATCACATTTGGGTTGATTCCCAAAGCTAAGGATGGGAGGAGGAATTTACATAGCATTAGGACCAGCTATAAGGCCCTGCAAGACTGCAGTGGCAAAGAAAATTGGTAAATGGTAATGCTTGGTGAACGTATGTACAGAACTCCAGGTAGCAGCTTCTAGGATGTCCCTGTTAGGGACATCTCTGAGAAAAGCTGCAGAGGTAGATGCAGCCCTGGTTGAATGGGGTCAGGATCACCTGCAGGACAGGTTTTCCATGGTGCTTATAGCAGAAATTAATGCAATGGCCTATCCATTCAGAAATTGGTTTTCTTTGAAATAGCCTTCCCCTCTGTCCCTGCAGCAAATGCCACCAGCAGTTGTTCAGATTTCCTTTGAGGTTTAGTCCTGTCCAAGTAAAATCTAAGTTGTCTGTGCACATCTACGGAGTGCAGTATCCGTTCCCCTTTGTTCTGTGGATTAAGAAAGAAGGTTGGCAAATGAATAGACTGATTAAGAGCCACACTGGATACCACCTTGGGCATGAAGGAAGGAATGGTTCTGAGGGACACCCTGTCAGCATGAAAGATGATGAAAGGCTCCACTACCTTAAGGGCCTGTAATTCAGATACCCTTCTTGCTGAAGTTATTGCTAAAAGGAAGGCTGTTTTCCAAGAAAGGAATTTTAAATCTGCACTCGCAGCTGGCTCGAAAGCAGGAAGAGTGAGTTTCTCCAATACAAGGTAGGAGTTCGGGCTCTCCTGTGTGGTCTTAAATTTTTGGCCCCTCTGAGGAACTGCTTGAGCAGTGGATGAGAGAAGAGGGGAGGTTCTGTGCTATAATGAGCTGAAATGGCTGAGGCATGAATTCTGATGGAAGAAAAAGAAAGGCCCTTGTGAAGCATCTCAGTTAAGTATTGTAGAATCTGAGGTAAGTTGGGCGCTGCTGTGCTCATCCCTAGAGACTGATTCCAAGCACAGAATCTGTTCTATTTTTCAACATAAGATTTTCTAGTACTAGGCCTCCTTGCCTCTAAAATGATATCCATCACTGGTTTACTGAGGGATGGTAAAGGACAGATTAGGTAATCAGCCAGGCTGCTAGGTTAAGGGTTTGAAGCTGAGGGTGCAGAATCTGGTTCGCCTGCTGAGACAACAGGGTAGGGGTCTGAAGCAGGTGCCATGGGGCCAACACTGACACTGCGCAAGACGGGGTACCAGTGTTGGTGTGGCCAGTCTGGTGCAATAAATATCATCCTTGGTTTGTCCTGTTTGATCTTTAGTAGTACTTTGGAGAGGAGAGGCAGAGGAGGAAAGGCACAAACTGATAGGTTTTTTCCAGCTGAAGGACAGAGCATCGACTTTCCAAGTTTGTTTGTGGGGAGTCCTTGTGCAAAATTTGTCTAATTGGTAGTTCTGGGGGGAGGCAAACAGGTCTATATCTGGGCTCCCCCATTTGTTTGTCAACATGTTGAAAGTCTTTGGTTCCAGTTTCCACTCGTGTGGGTCCATGAGGTTTCTGCTTAGTCCGTCTGTCAGTGTATTTCATTTTCCTGGCAGGAATTGAGCTTGTAGATGCACTTGGTAGCTCAAGGCTGTGTTCCACAGTGCCATGGCTAGTCTGCAGAGGGGGTAAGAATGGGTACCCCCCCTGCTTGTTTATGTACCACATAACAGTGGTGTTGTCCGTCTTTACCATTAATCGCCATGGAAGAATGTGGTCCTTGAAGGCTGTCAGAGCATTCTGTACAGCTAACATTTCTTTTTGATTGATATGCAGGTACATTTGACTTGGGTTCCATTTGCCCTGAATGCACTTCACTGCCAGGTGAGCCCCCCATGCATAGTCTGATGGGTCTGTTATTAGGGTTTGGGCAGTAGGGGGTAGAGTGAAAGGCAGTCCCTTGTTTTGGTGGCAGGCCTCTGCCCACCAAATTAATTCTAACCGCAGGCAAGGTATGATAGGAATCATTGCTTCTAGATCCTAAGAATGTTGACACTATAGGCTTTTTAGATACCACTGTAGTTTCCTCATATGCAGTCTTGCATATGGAATTAGAAGAATGCAGGAGGCCATGAACGCCAAGGCTTGCAGTATTTGTCTTGCAGATAGCAGGGTTTTTGTGGCCACTACTTTGAAGTAGGTTGTCAAATGAATTTGTTTCTCTGGCGTGAGGAAAGCCATCTGGGAAGTTGTATTCAAGCTTGCTCCCAGGAATATAATTTGTTGACAAGGTACCAGGTGTGATTTCTTTTCGTTTTGTACCCCAGGCAAGTTAGCACCCTTTGTACAAAAGCCAGATGATTCAAAAGTATGTCCGGGCTTTCTGCCTGAATTAGACAATCAGCCAGGTATGGGTATATTTGAATATTTCTTTGCCTGCAAAATGCAATAACTGGAGCTAGGCACTTTGTGAATACCCTGGGCGCAGTAGATAAGCCAAAGGGCAGTGCAAAGAACAGATGGTGTATGTAGCCTGCTTGAAACATAGGTATTTTCTGCAAGATTCCCTGACTGGGATGTGCAGGTATGCTTCCTTTAAATAGAGTGTTGCCAGCCAGGCATCTTTGCCTAACATAGGAAGCAACTGGTGAAGAGTTAGCATTTTGCATTTTGGAATCACCAAAAAGGTGTTCAGACAGGTCCATGACAGGATGCCATGAATTGCCTTTTCTGGGTACCAGGAAGAGTAGAAACCTTGTCCCTTTTCCTCTTCTGGTACAATTTGAATAGCCTTTATGCTTAAGAGAGAGTACCTGCTTTTGAGCCTCTGCCCACTGATTTGGGGGTAGATCTGGCCAACCGTTTGGGTTTGGTAACATGTGAAAGTGAAATCTGTATCCTTGGGAAACTATATTTAAAACACATTTGTCCTGGGTAATGAGTTCCCAGTTTTTTGCGTGTAGAGCAATCTTTCCCCCAAAGGGGCAGTCAGCTGAGAAGTGCTTGGAAGTTTTAAAGTTAAGTCATTGAGACAGTTTACCACAGGGGGGAGTTTTACTACTCCCAGATTTGGAAGTGGGGGCCCACCACTGCTTAGTCCTGTGCGTACCCTGGGACTGAAGCCTGGGTGTTCTGCTGGATCTGGGTTTGGACTGAGAAGGCCTGGAAGAGGCAGGAAAGGACCAATTCTTAGAGGGCCAATGCCTAATAAATTTTGGAGGTTGTACTTGTAAGAAATATTTAACAGTTTGCATAGATTTAGCTTTTTCCTCCATCTTTTTAAGAACTTCTTCTGCCTTGTTGCCAAACAGGTGGTCCTGATTTAAGGGAGCATCCAGTAATTTAGCTTTAACATGATCTGGCAAGGATTGCTCCTTAAGCCAAGCATACCTTCTAAGTACAGACCCGGTGACAGCAGGCTTGCAAGATGCCTCTAGTGAATCAAAACCACACTGAAAAGTATGTTTTCCAACCTGTTCAGCAGAATGCATTAAATCCTGTAAATCCTTATTTTCAGCACAATCAGGAATCAACATCATTTTCTGTTTAAGCAATCCAATAATATGTTGTTGATACTTTAACATATGAAACTGGCAGTTTAAAGCCCTAAGGGCTTAGGTTGCAGAAGTGCATACCTTCTTACCACATCTATCCAGTGCCCTGGAGTCTCTATCAGAATGGGTAGGATTTTTTTGCAGTAGTAGCTTTAATGCCCTTGGGTCCCTGTGAAATGGTCTCAGGATCCGCAGTATGATTTTTGAAAAGCAACTTGAGAGAGTCAGGAACCCTGTAATATCCATCAGGTTTTCTTGGTGCAGGAGGTAAAGAGTTAGGGGCCAAGCTAGATTCCGAAAAGGCATCATCAACAATGTCTAGTACAGGAGGGATAGCTAAAGTTCTGTGCTGGGGCAGGAGTAAGAAATCCCTAAGCCTCTTTTTAGAATCAGAGAAATCCTGACTTTCCCAACGAAAATGCTCCCTAAGAGTATGCAAGGTTTCACCAAAAGAGAAATCCTCTGGGGGGGGGGAAGCAGAAGGAATAGAGTCCTCAGCATCAGAATCCTCATAGGTAGATAAGGGTAAATTCAAAAGGAACTTTGGTACACTAAAACCAAGAAACGAAGTAAAGTACCAAACTGCCAGAGCCACGGATGTCAAAACCAAAGTTTTTAATGTTAAAATCCACAAGTGAACGCAGGATCACTTGTGGATTTTAACATTAAAAACTTTGGTTTTGACATCCGTGGCTCTGGCAGTTTGGTACTTTACTTCGTTTCTAGATAAGGGTAAATCCTTGTCATCAGAGGAAACAGAAATTTCAGAATCCTGGTCAGAAGAATCATAAGCAAACTCAGTCCTAGGTCTCTTAGAGGGAAAGGTTGGCTTCTCCTGATTAAAGTAATAACGTCTTCAGCCATTCTTATTTATTTTTTAGGCACAGAAGCCTGACCATGCGGTCTGGGCGTCGGTTTTCTAGGCATTGTTTGAGTTTTAGGCCTTACAGAAGAAGATGGCATTGGTTTAATATGCAAGTCAGTAGGCCTGAATACACCCTCAGAAGCCGGTGCCTGAACAGCGGTTCCGGACGCATCCAAGGTAGAGACATCCACAGGTTCCACAGTTGAAGCATCCCGCAGCATACAGGACTCTGAATGGGTCTCAGTAGAGGCCTGCGAATCTGAAGTAGCGGGTATCAGGGCTGCAAAAGCACCTCACTGAGTACTGGTGAACTAGTGACTGGCTTAGGAGAAGCGTCGTCGGCAGCTTTGGACCTAGGTTCTGTCTCTGTCTTTATCTTTGCATTTTTTCGGGATGTCGGTAGTCGGATGGCTTACCGAAGACGCATCTGGATAACTGAACTGAGCACCAAAATATTTAGAAGCGAAAATATACTGACGACGGATAGTTCGTTGTTTAAATAAGGCACAAAACTGACAGCAAGGTATGTCGTGGTCAGGGCCTAGGCAAGGAATACAGTACGAATGAAAATCTTTATGAGGTATTTGCTTTCCACAAGAAATGCAATTATTTACTTTTACTGACATCGGTTTAGAGCAAGAAAAAGGTTCCCCAACGGTGTACTTAACTTTTAGTTAAAGACTTCGGTTCTGAAACTCGAAAAAGAAAATTTCAGGAGTCGGCCGACTGGAACTTGCAAACTGCTTCTGCTTTGGGCATCGCATGGCAATTAAGACTGATGTAACGGCGTCGGCTGCATGTTTTATACCCTTGACTACCTGACGTCATGGAAGAAAAGACAGCAACCGACACAGGACCCAAGACTTTGTTTATCAGGCCGACTGAGGGCTACTGCAAGCAGAAAACCCAAATGTGAGGACTGCAACAGTGAAACACGAAGAACATCTAAGGTTCCTATTTCTGTAAGAAATAATACAGTGTGAACATCATAAGCAATTGGCATTTGGTGTACTGCACTTGTATAAGAAAGCCACCACAAGTACGAGTTCAGGGTACATGCACCCAATATAGAGGAGTCAATAGCTCATGACACTTGAGGTATCGGTCTTATTTCTATGTGAAGATGTACTACAGCTCATGCATTTTCTTAGCTAGATCATGTGAAAGAATAAGTTATATACTTTCACTTTTCAGCTACAACACAGGAGAAAAATAAAAACAAGCAAGGAAAGGATAGGAAACTGCTTGTTACGACATGTTGATAGACTAAGTCAGTGTGTGCTCAAAAATAGGAAAAACTGAGAGACTTGAGTACTTCACCTTTAAAAGTCCTATTTGCACTGGCACATTAAACATCTGCTGTTCACAAGAATTTTGTCATGACCTGCCTGAAGTCATTTAAACAAGGTAAAGGTAAACCTGCAAGAAGTTAATAAACTAACGAGGCTGTCATTATACTGGTAGATTCCTGCCTGCAATTCTAGCAACTCAGGTGCTGAACAAGTTTTGGGGACTGGAGGTAAAGTGGGGGATAGATTTGACACGCAAGACCTGCACCTCTTTTCTAGAAAGAGTTAGGGTTGATGTGTAAGGCACACACACAAGTCTCAAAAGAGAGCACAGATCCCCTCAATCACAGACAGCTGCACATGTACTGGTAAGACAGAAGATGCCAGCAAACCTGAAAATCTTTCCTGTCTTCAGAACCCTTACAACAACAAAAAACATACTTGGCCAACACCTGGGAAGGAATGATTATCTATACAATGCAACTTCTGCCTCAGCCTTTTTCTAATAGCACCAAAGGTTGGGTTCCCCCTCTTTGCCCACTAAGCTGTACCCACATGGCCTAAGCAGGCACTTGTTGGCTTAACTGTGCCAAGGATGATGGTGACAAACTGCTACAAGAGACCATAACAACAGTGGGTCATTTGAAGAGCACAGAAGAGTGCTTA